>NW_006411386.1:11144-11647 GCF_000296735.1 Chrysochloris asiatica
ATGGAATAAAAATTGAAATCTTTCAAGAAAGTGAGGCAGCACAGGAGGCACTCACTCATCTCTGCCAAGAAATTTGGAAGACAACTATCTGGTCAAATGCTTGGAAGAGATCCATATTTGTGCCCATTCCAAAGAGAGGTGACCCAATGGAATGCGGAAATCATCGGACAATCTCTTTGATATCCCATGTTAGTAAAGTTTTACTAAAGGTAATACAGAAACAGCTGCAAGCATAGATTGATTGACAGAGAATTTCCAAAGGTTCAAGCCGGATTCAGCAGAGGACATGGAATGAGGGATACCGTTGCTGATGTCAGATGGATCTGGGCTGAAAGCAGAGAATACCAGAAAGATGTTTACTTGTGCTTTATTGACGACACAATGGTTTTTGATTGTGTGGATCATGACAAACTATGAACAGCTTTGCAAAGTCTGAGTATTCCTGAACACTTAATTGTGCTCATGAGGAATCTGTTCATGGACCAAGAGGCAGCTGTTTGAGC
>NW_006411387.1:0-2092 GCF_000296735.1 Chrysochloris asiatica
GGAAGAGCTGTAACAATAAACTACTGTCAGAAGGATCCTGCTTGTCGCGTCCTTTATCGGCGAGGGCGCGCGACACTTAACAACAACAACAATGGATGCAGTAGCTCAAAAGAGAAAAATCCTTACTGTAAGAATCATTCCCACCCCCTCCACACAAAGAGTAGACAGGGATGGGCAACTTGGACATTGGCTATCCAAAATGGGAATGGGGAGCTACAAAGACAAGAAGTAACTGGCTGACAAGCTTTCAAGACGGAACCTAGATCCCAAGGGCGTGGAGGAAGGTAGAGTCTCCAGTGAGTAGTATCCAATCTGTCTAGGAAGGGCTCATGAAATGAAATGCAGGAGGGTCTCTTGTGATGCAATAGAGACTAATTGTTATCAGGACTGATTGTGAGGGTTGGAAATGTAAAGGTGGACATTTTATAGCAAGGAGTGGAGTGATTAACTTTTCAGTCTAGGAGTGGAGGGCCCTGGGACCATCAAGGGAGAAGAGCTGAGAGCGGGATCCACCCAGAGAAGCAGTGATGCCTGAGATGGAGGCAGAGACGATGGCATGGAGAGATGGAGTGGCTGGGGACTTGAGATCCAGAGAGTGAAAGGAAAGGGGCTGTGTGCTGACTACCGGGGATTGGGGGGGGCAGACTTGTAGGGTACAGCCTTTGGTTGGTTGATGATGCATGGATGGGAGTGTAACTATGGAAATGAAATGATATATGATAAAATGAATGTAAAACTAATGTTCTCCCATGTAAATTATCACATAATTCACAATAAAACATTTATTTAAAATAAAGAAGTCAGTTGTACTCTAGGTTCCACCTTCTCTTCTTTCCCAATTTGGGTGGCCTCTTCATGTAATAATGTCTAGCATAAAATAAACCTATCTTCCATTTCCCTAAGCATCTTGTCAATCTAACTTCTTTTGTTTGGAATTTGTTAAGCATTCCCAGTTCTTTAGAAGAAGGGTAACAGTTCCAGGAATAACATTCCAAGCATGAGAGTTTGCAGCCCTAGAGATTATTGTTTTGCAAAACATATGGGGCAATTCTATTTTGTTGTATAGTATGGCTATGAATAGTTTTCAGTGTTGTTGTGGTTAAGTGCCATTGAGTCAGTTAAGACCCATAGAGATCCTGTGTAGTATTTCCGAGAAACAGTTGGTGAGATTGAACTGCTAACCTTGAAGTTCAAACATCTTTGCAGTCTGGCACATTAACCCACAGCACCACACCAGGACTCCAGGTTTCAGTCGTTTATTTTTGTTTGTTTAAGTCTTTATGAGAGCCAATCCTCAATTCTTTTCTCCCTTCACTGGTTGATGGATTTCAATAGCCCAACTTTAGGTTCTCATCCAAGTTCTTAGCTAGTGCACCACCAATCCTTCACACTGCACACATGTGAATCTTCTTAGGACCCTTCCCATGTCTTTACTCCCACACCTGGGCATCTCCTTTCTCTTAGACTCCTCCCTCAACTCTTGCTGCCCAATCTCACTCAGACTGCCTTCACCAGAGCTTCGGGACACAGTTGGGAGACTGGCAGGTCAGCATTTCACTTACTTGGGTCTTGGGAACCAGCAGCCCCTACCTGCCTGGAGGGTCTGCTGGTCTGGGTGATGAAGGGTCGACATTGCCCCTTGTTGAGGCTGCAACAAAGGCTGAGGTGAGTGAGACTTACGGTGCTTCTCTGACCAGGCAGCATGGGTGTGCAGGCTCTGGAGAAAGCGAGAGGTGGTATCGCACAGAGGAGGCCCCCATCTGGTAGACAGACAGCCTTTGAGCAAACATAAGATTTTAGGCTTCAACATTCTGAACTTGCTTTTTTAAAAGAACAAACTGCTGAGGAATTACAGGTATTTTGAGCTTTCATGTGCCTGCACTCGGCTCCCGCTCCGGTGACTGCCTCCGCCTGCTGCAGAGCTTGGAGTGCGGGGCTGGAACGGACCCATTCAGAAAGCGGGCACTCCCAGAGGAGTAGAGCGATCAAGGCCACAGGAGCTAACATAGCCCTTCCCAGGGGGGGTCTCATTGCCACAGTAGGTGTTATCAGTGTGGATATTAGGCAATTCAGGGTGCCCACGGTTCAGAGA
>NW_006411387.1:4509-4988 GCF_000296735.1 Chrysochloris asiatica
CACAAGAAAGAACACAAAAATCATGAATTCAACAAAGAAAGAGAAACAGAACAAAGAAGCAGCAACACCACAAAAGAAAAAAAACAAATACAATGACAGCAACTAATCAATACCTATTGATAATTACACTGAATATAAATGGATTGAATGTACCTGTTAAGAGATGGAGGGTGGCAGAATGGATAAGAAAACAAGATCATTCAATATGCTGTGGGTGGGGGGAAAGGGGGAGGGTGGAGCGCCGGGCGGGGATTGAACACAGGAGAGCTTGGTTGCTGGGGAGGGTGGCAATATACAGGGAGGGAGAGGGAAGTGGAGAAACTGGGCATATGGGAGAACAATTGGACATGTTTGAATGGGCTAAGTGGGACAGAGATAAAGGATGATATATGCACAGCCTTGGAACGGCAGGGCTCTGGGATACAGGGATTGAGTCATGGTTGGAATGGGGAGGGGGAATGGTGTTAAGATGCTTGGCT
>NW_006411387.1:6183-11009 GCF_000296735.1 Chrysochloris asiatica
GGGGGGGACGGGGAGGGGGCAGTGTAAGGGGCGGGTTTGTAGGGTATACCCTTTGATCAGTTGATGATGCATGGAGGGGGATTAGAACCATGGCAATGAAATTATATACGATGGAATCAATGTAAAACTAAAGTTCTCTCATGTAAACTATCATATAATTCACAATAAAACATTGAAAAAAAAAAAAGAAAGAAAAGAAAGGCTGAGAGTTCATCACTGTTTGCTGGGAGTCCATATTTCCATGAGGATCCTTCGTCCTCATTCACCTTCCCCCCCTATATGACACCCTTACATGGCTTCAGATGTTCTCTTGAACAGGAAAAAGATGGACCCTACAAGAGGTCTTGTGCCCCGTTATTGTTTGTGGCACTGTGTCTGAGGGCCTGAGGCTCCCAAAGCCCACTTCTACCTTGTCTGCTCTGTGAGATGAGTGTGAACACTTTCCTAGCCCTGCGGGGACTCCTTTCCTTGTGTAAGCTGCGTCTCAATGTCTGTTTGCAGTCGATGTGCAGGTCCCACACCCTATGGGTGGCCTGGGGGCACTGGGAGAGGTCTTCAGTGCTAGTGTTATCTGTGCTTTTTTGTGTTATCTGGGCCAGAGTATCTTGGACTGAGGGCATTCAGGGATTCCTTAGGCTGGCAGGATTTGGAACCCCATGGTTAAGGAGACCTGTCTTTTCGGTGTCCATAACCCAGGGGTCCAGGAAGAGCTGACAAGTATGAGGGACAATAGGTGGGCTTGAGTCATGGGAGTCATTCCAGTCTGTCTGTATGAGCTGTGAATCATTCATGGCTGTTGGTCTCCTGGGGCAGTCCTCTAGGTGGTTAGGTGGGACCGTGGGGCACTCAGCCGCCAGGCATTGATAGGGGAAGTGTTTGCAGGTGTCCAAGGCAGAGTGATTCTATTAAGTGCATCAACCCCTTCTTCATACACTCCTGAAACTCATGTTAGGCCAGATGTCTCATCGTCCCGCATCACCCTCAGCTGAAGCTTCTTTAGGTGCCCTTCTTGATGAGAATCTTTGTGTGCTGCTTTTGTTTTTCAGTTATTCACACACAAGTCACACACACTATTTATCTCTCCACACACAGTTTATTCTACATATGTGATTTCTCTCTTTACACAAGACTTATTCCTCTATACACTGTTAATCCTTCAAACGTTGCATATTCTTCCAACTGCTGTTAAGCTTCCACACATGTATTAACCCTCCACAGTCTTTATACATGACATCTTTCTCTGCACTCGATTTATCCCTTTACAAGCAGTTTCATTGCTGGCATAGTGGTTTGCCCTGTGGCTCTGCACTTTAAAGCCTTACCTGTAAATCCAACCTTTACTGTAGTAGTGGATAGCTAGTAGACCAAGCACACAGACCACATTAGTGTATTCAACTGTCAAAAATTAATGGATTTAAACACTGACATCCCACCATGGGAAAAAAATGAAAGCAATTATGTTATTGGTCATTATCTTCACATTAAAGAATTATAATTTCCTCTGAATTTTTCAAATTTCAAAAAATTAGTATGTATTACTTTCACAATAATGAAAAAAGTAGCTTGTGTCCAGAATCCATAAAGAACTGTTAGAATTCTGTATGAAAAACTTGAAATCATAAATGATGAAAAGATTTAAACTTCTATTAAAATATTTTAAATCAATGGGGATAATTAAATATTTTAAATCCACGGGCAATAATGTTAAGCACATGAAATTATACTAAACAACGTTATTGATCAGAAAATGGGAATTGAAACCATAATCACATATCAGTATGCATACACTGGAATGAAAAACAAAAACAAAAACCTGATGAAATATGTGTTCATAAGCAGGGTGGGACTGGGGATCACAACCCCCATTCAAGGCTTTTGAGTATGTAAAACTTTTAGCCACTTTGGGAACCTATTTGACAATTTCTTTAAAAGTTAATAATTCACCTTCCATGAGTCAGTATCAAAGCACAGGTCCATTGTTGTTGTTAAGTACTGTGGAGTTGGTTCTGTCTCATAGTGACCCTGCACAGGGTTTCCAAGGCTGCAAATCATTATGGGAGCAGAACGCCTCATGTTTCTCCCATGGAACAGCTGGTAGTTTCTAACTGCTGATCTTGTGGTTCACAGCCCGATTTGTAACTTCTGTGCTACCAGAGCTCCTTGCATAGGTCCATATAGCAGCTTAATTCAAAATTTCGAGAAAAAGAATCTTGAACATGGTGTCAAAGAGACTCGCAATGTTAGTGTTGGTTGTGTGCAAGCCAGTTGGTTACAATCTTGTTTAGGGTTTCTGAAACTGTAAGTATTTTCTGGAATAGAAAGCCTCATCTCTCCTGTGGTGTGGATGGTGGATTAGAACTGCAGACCCAGTGGTTAGCAGCCCAATGGTAATGCCATCATGACTCTTTGAAAGAGGTGCATACATACTCCAGATGTGAAACTATAGAAAAGATGAATCTAATCCATAGTGACAGATGTAGCCTTGGTGGGGCCCGGGTCCAGGTGGATGGGTGGGGAATGCAGTAGGAATAATGTCTTGTAGGAAGTAGAAAGTATGGTGTCTGTACTATGCTGGTGCATATTTAAACTGAAGTTTTTTTTTTTTAAATGTATGTAAATTCTACATTGAAAAAGTGGTATTACTGTGTTCCCTTTGGGTTTCAGTCTTAAAGATGAGAGATTAATGGGCTGACTTTTCTTGCCTTGATGGCTAGTTTGATATTATCATAGCCACTCTGCTACCCCACCTCCCCCCACTAGTCTTTCTCTGGAAAAGTATCTTTTGATCCTCTTGCCACTTAGTGTTGGAATTCGTGTCTGTTCAGATGGAAATATCCTGCCTTCAAGGATTCTGGGTGTGGCTTAGGATTCCACTCTAGGCCAAAGAGTTAACTGGAAGCCTCTTTCTCTGGTTACATTCTGGTACACATTAAAATAATTCAATCCATGATAGACTGAAATCCAGTTTACAAGCTTTCTGGATTCCCTGCTCGCTACTTCACTAGAAGAAGCACAAAAAGTGAGCACATCCCCAGCAATGACTTCATTGAAAGGTGTGGAAGGCGGTTAGTGTTCATGCTGCTCCAAGTGCTGCACTTTCTAAAAGGTATGATAAACTGAAACAGGCTAAACATGCTTGTCCCCCTGAGAAGCTGCGTGGAGCTTTCACCTGGAAGGCAGCGTCGTGGGATGAGATCATCTGAGCTTTTTCCGTGCCATCACACTCGACTGCAAAACCCCCATCACTCCTCTGCCTCCTCCATGTCCCACTGTCCCTAGGTTCCTTTCATGCCACTCTTGGCTGATGTCTCTGCATCCCAGGCATGGGAAGCATTGGAGCTCGCAGAAGCAGGGTCAGCGGCTCATGCCTGCCTCTCCCGCATAGCTGACCAGGTGATTTTCACCGGGTTTTTGTGTTTGAGGATATGGATAGGCTTGGGTACATGAAGTGGATCTCCCAATAGGGTCTGCCATGGGACACAGTGACTTGGTGGGATATACGCCCCCCTGAGTGTGGGAGCCTGGTGGCTTTAATTGCTTGAGGAGAATGGCAGGCCCAGGCTATGCTCTCCTGGGTCTCCAGTGGTCCTTATCTGCCTGGAATGTCTTCAGGTCTGGTTTAGGGAAGGGCAACAAAGACCCCCACTGGCCTGGATTGAAGCTGCAACAAAGGCAGAGATTTCACCATTGAGGGGTGGGATTTGAACTGTCCACCTTGTAGGTAGCAGTTGAGTGCTTACCCTATAGTGACAGCACTGCTCCTAAATGTTACACACTAATTAAGAGATGAAAAGTATTTGGAAAATGGTAATAAGTGTATCCTTATCTGTAATAGACAAAAGAAGTCCTGGTGTGACCCTGTGGGTTAATGCTGTGGACTACAAGGTTGGTTTGAATCACAAAGTCAGTGGTTCAAGCTCACCAGCAGGTCCTCAGAAACCTTATACAGGTTGATATGAGTGAGAAACAACTCAGTAGTAATTCATAAGAACAAAGCTATAATAAATTAATCTTGCCACATAAAAATTAAGCAAATCAATTGAAAATTATTAGAAGAAGAGCAGACAATGAATTGGGCTGATACAAGATAAATACACAAAATGTTATAGCTTTCCCCACATACCTCATTACATTACCAATGAAACACCTTGTTTCATTACAATGATTATACTCCCCTCCATGTACCATCAGATAACAGTATTTCTCTTTATTTACTTTAGCTTTTTTTTTTTTTTTTTAACACTCAAGCACATATAATAATTTACACCACCAAAGGGCACATTCTGCAAGTCTGCCTCCTGGCCTCTAGCTCTTAGTCCCTCTCTTCCCATGACTCTAGAGTCCTCAGCTGCTCCCTCTCTCCATGTCCCTATCTCTGCCTCCATCTGTGGTGTCTTTGCTTCTCTTAATAATGTCCCAAATTCCACTTGTGCTCTTCTCCCTTGATGGTCCTAGGCTCCATTGTTTCTGGACTGTAAGATTAACTACCTTTACAATTATGACAGTCACAATTAGTCATGATAACAATGACTCACTATTAAATCATAAGTTTTATCCCCATCTCATTTCACTAGGGAAGATGAAAACTATTCAGTACAGACTTTATCTTCCTCCACACACTCTTAAACTAAACTCCCTTTTGAAATCTTGTTAGGAAGTCACTTTGTGCCTTTATCGCCCCCTCATTTTAGGTAGCCAATATCTAAGTTGCCTGTCCCTATTTACCCTGTGTACAGAGGGGATAATGTTGGAAGCCAGCACTGGTGCCATCTAATGGTGAAGGTTGAGATGGCCCTCATGCTCTTATGATTGGCCTGAAGACAAGT
>NW_006411388.1:0-761 GCF_000296735.1 Chrysochloris asiatica
AGTTTTGAACTGCTGACCTTGAGGTTAGCAGCCTGATTTGTAATCACTAGTAGTGTGCTAATTCCATGGTGATGAAACATAATACAGGCATAGTTAACTATATAATGAGTGGCTATGAGTAGCCAAACAATAGAAGGGGTATTTATCTGGGGGAGTGGTGTTCTCCCAATATAATGGACATGTTGGAGGAACTCTCTCTCTATTTCACAGGGGACTTGGGACTCTACAATTGTCAATCATTTCCTTGATGATAAACCTCTATCTCTCTCTATATATATCTATATATCTATATTGGAGTTCTGGTGTGGTGCTGTGGGTAAATGCTCTAGACTGCAAAGTCAGTTTGAACTGCAAGGTTGGTTGTTCAAGCTCACCAGTCATTCCTTGGAAACCCTCTAGAGGGTCAGTCGCTATGGATCGGAATCAACTTGACGACACTTAACAACAACAACATATATCTATATATTCAGAAGAGGCCTTGGAACGAAAGATATCATTGCTGATGTCTGATGATCTTGGCTGAAAGCAGAGAATATCAGAAAGATGTTTACTTGTGCTTTTTGACTATGCAAAGGCTTTCGACTGTGTGGATCATGACAAGCTATGGACAACATTGCAAAGTATGCATATTCCAGAACACTTAATTGTACTCATGAGGAATCTGTACCTGGACCAAGAAGCAGTTGTTCGAACAGAACATAGGAACACTGAATGCTTTAAAATTAAGAAAGGTGCGCGACAAGGTTGTATTCTTTCACCAT
>NW_006411388.1:996-1587 GCF_000296735.1 Chrysochloris asiatica
GCTGATGTCCAATGGATCTTGGCTGACAGCAGAGAATATCAGAAAGATGTTTACCTGTGCTTTATTCACTATACAAAGGATTTAAATTGTGTGGATCATGACAAGCTATGGACAACATTGCAAAGTATGAGTATTCCGGAACACTTAATAGTGCTCATGAAGAATCTGTACCTGGGCCAAGAGACACTTGTTCGAACAGATCATGGGAACACTGAATGGTTTAAAATTAAGAAAGGTGTACGTCAGGGTTGTACTCTTTCACGATACTTATTCAATCTGTATGTTCAGCAAATAATCTGAGAATCTGTCTTATATGAAGAAAAACGTGGCATCAGGATCGGTTGAAGTCTCATTAACAACCTGCGATATGCAGATGATACAACCTTGCTTGCTGAAAGTGAAGAGGACTTTAAAAATTTACTGATGAAGATCAAAGAGCACAGCTTTTGGTTTGGATTGCATCTTAATATAAAGAAAACAAAAATCCTCACCACTGGACCAGCATACAGCATTCTTATCAATGGAGAAAAGATTGAAGTTGTCAAGGACTTCATTCTTCTTGGATCAACTATCAACACTCATGGAAGCAGC
>NW_006411388.1:2160-3541 GCF_000296735.1 Chrysochloris asiatica
AGAGCTTATATATGTATACATATATGTATGTGTCTATATATGTGTGTTTGTGAGTGTGAATATATATATATATATATACATATACCCATATAAGACTCACTGGTTTTGTTTTTCTAGAAAACCCAGCATAAGACATGTGGTTCTGAGAGAGTGGGATTCTAAATAATCAAAATCATAAGGATGAGTTTTCTAAATTGGTTCTCAAGTTTGAGTAATTTCAAAGGCACTGATATAGGGTGGAGATATCTCTGAATTCCACTTCTTGGAAATCACCCTTGTGCTGATTTTGAGTTTGGTTTTCTTCCATTCTTGTGTAGTCAGAAGACATGGTCCCCACTTGGTTTAAGCAGTTTGTACTTTAAAGCAGGATCCATTACAATGTCTTTGTTGTTGTTGTTAAGGGCTGTTGAGTCGATGCCAACCCATAGTGACCCTGTATGTAATTTCCAAGGAGCAGCTGGTGAGCTTGAACCTCTGACCTTGTTGTTGTTAAGTACCATGGAGTCGGTTCCGACTCATAGTGACCCTGCACAGGGTTTCCGAGGCTATAAATCTTTACGGGAGCAGAATGCGTCATCTTTCTCCCGCGGAACAGCTGGTAGTTTTGAACTGCCGACCTTCAGGTTAGCAGCCTGATTCGTAACCACTACGCTACCAGAGCTCCTTGACTTTAGACCTATGAAATTGCGAGATTTTGTGGAAGAAAGACCAAAGGGGCATGGGATAAAATACCGAAGCAGGGAGAGTGGCAGCTTCTGGAGTTGCCTGAAGCCAATGACACACTGGTTAAAAAGGATGGCTGATACAGGACCTGGGCCTACTGGAAACTACCCTGCCAAAGGATGAAGGCTATATGCATATGAATGAGGTTGTTGTTATTAAGTGCCATCTAGGTGGATTCTGACCCATAGCTACAAAGTATAGGGTTTCTGAGGAGCAGCTAGTGAGCTTGTGGTTCAAATTGATTTTGAAGTTTAGTGCATTAATCCATAATGACACACCAGGACTCCATGAAAGTAGTTTGTCCAAGATAAAAAAAAAAAAAAAATTGAATTTAAGTGCCTTTAAAAGGTTTATGTGTTTGACTTCCATTTGGATATTGATTTCTCTTGCCTGTTATTGTTCAATAGACATACATGTATGATAGGAATATTAGTAATTATGATTACAGAGAGCTTGTAAACCCACCTTTAACCTATATTTGATTGGATTTGGTAAAAGGGTAGTTAGAATTTGCCAGGAAAAAAATAGGCTTCTTGGTTTAAGCCTTTGTAGAGTATGGAGTTCTGGTAGAGTTTGGAGTCCTTGTGTGGAGCTGTGGGTTAATGTGCTGGACTACAAAGTCAGTTTGAACTGCAAGGTTGGTGCTTCAAGCTCACCA
>NW_006411388.1:4584-7369 GCF_000296735.1 Chrysochloris asiatica
TTGTTATTTTTCTCCTACATGGTTCTGTAGAGCATACTCTTACATGGCTTAGAGCAAAAATATAATGTTATCCAATTTTCAAAGGTGTCTATCAAAAAGACAGCAGCTGTAATGCTGATCGACAGAAAGTAGTAACATGGCTGACAAGACATGAATGCCCATGGCACTACGCGTAAAGATGACAAGCATGTGATAGCAACAATAGACTATGTGCTGACCACCACAGAGGATACACATCAGCCTCCAGCAACAAAGACAGGAAGATCAAGATGAAATTGTCAAAAGCACATGAAAAGAAAGAGCATCAAAAGAGAACATATAATGTAATATACACAGGAGTTCCCAATTTTAATACCACACTATATGAAGAAAATAACTTTTTTTCCTTTGTTGACCTCTATTTTTCTTCTCAGTATCTCAATTTTTCCATAATTGCCTTTGTTTTCCTCTTTATGAATTCTGGACACTCCCAATTATTATTTAGATAATTCTGCACATCCTCATCCCAAATGTAAAGAAGAAGACAGAGCATACATCAACAAGATCAAGAATTCAAGAACCACAGAGTGAAAAAGAAGCAGAAAGTTTCCCTCTCCACACAGCAGAGCTGGAAATGTCTGACTGAAGATGGGAAAAAGGATTTTCACTTTTCCTGCTTGTAGGTAAAAGTAGATACACATTAGAAAAACCATAACTTCCACAGTACACAAGTTATCAGTCTCATGAGTCCACTTTATGAATCCCTTTGATAAACTTTGCCTTTTGTTGTTGTTAAGCACTGTTCAGTTGGTTCCAACTTATTGCGACACTTTTGAGGGTTTCTGAGGAGCAGCTGGTGAACTTGGACTGCTGACCTTGTGGTTAGCTGTCCAGTAGCTACAACACCAAACAAGAACTTATAAGCTTTACCTAGGTTTCATTATTTTTACCTCATTGAATAACTCAATTATCATAAATCTGTCATGAGCACTTCTCCATGCAAAACAACAACAACAACAAAAAGAATGTCACTGTTTCAGCTTGAAATTTTATAAAAAGAAGTGAACATAACAGAACAGATTAATTAGAAACACTCTGAACCATGCTAATCACAATAGATTAGAATGCAATTCTGTTAGGTTCAATCTTAAACAAAAAGTTTTTCTGTCCTTAATAGAGCTGTTAGATTTAAGATGGAGTTGTTGACATAGTTATTAAAAGTGAATAGAAGTGTCCATCATTCTTGTGTAGAAATAGATTTTATCCAATATTATATAAGTAGTTCTCAAATCTTTACACTTACAACTATTTAAAATTCCCTCATTACTGAAATTCCTGTAAGAAAACAATAACTTTAGTGTCGTCTACTTAAAGCAATAACTCACACTCATAGGTTATTGTGTCCAATGGTGGATTCCATGTTGCTGTGATGCTAGAGGATATGCCACTAGTATTTTAAATACCAACAGGGTCACACCAGGTGGACAGGCTTCAGCAGCACTTCCAGAATCAGACTAGAAAAGAAGAAGAAACAGACTACTGCCGAATGTTTAGGCACTGAAAACCTTATGAGTATCAGTGGAATTCTATCAGTATCAGAATATTAAATATTGTAAAATTATGAATAGCATCAGAATATTGTCAGCTATAGTAATGGAAGATGAGACCCCAAGCCTGGAAAACACTCAAAATAAACTGAGAAGATCTGCCTCCTCAAAATACAGTTGACCATGATGATGCGAATGGAATAAAGCTTTTTAGATCCACATTTGCTGATGGGAAAAAACTCAAAATAAGGAGAAGCAGCTGTAAACATCCATTACTAATTGGAAAATGAAAGTACAAAGTGTGAATCTAAGAAAATTGGAACTTGTCAAAAATGAAATAGACCACATAAAGATTGATATCTTAGACATTAGTGAGCTAAATTGGTCGGTATTGACCA
Organism: Chrysochloris asiatica; assembly: GCF_000296735.1. Lineage (NCBI taxonomy): Eukaryota > Metazoa > Chordata > Mammalia > Afrosoricida > Chrysochloridae > Chrysochloris > Chrysochloris asiatica. The sequence continues at coordinate 6,509 of NW_006411388.1, forward strand.
TTCTGAATCAGACTATAGTTGGTTCACTATACCAGTAATAACAAATTTAAGAGGAATGGCATCACATTCACCAACAAAAGAATATTTTAAGATCACTCTGGATGTACAATACCCATAAGCCTACACTACTACTCAATTTTACATACCAACCACTGAAGCCAGTAGTAATGAGACTGAAGAATTCTACCAATTTCTTCAGTTTGAAATTGATCAAACATGCATTCAAAATGTATTGATAATCACGGATGATTGGAGTGCAAAAGTTGGAAATAAAGAAGAAAGATCAGCAATAGGAAAATATGGCTGAAGTTACACTGCAGATCACATGATACAATTTCACAAGAACAATGACTTAGCCTTGCAAATACCTTAAAAAAAAAAAAACATAAAAGATGAATATATACATGGAACACACCAAGTGGAATATACAGAAATCAAATAGACTACATTTGTTGGAAGAGACAATAAAAGATCCATATCATAAGAGAAAACAAGGCCAGGGACAGATTGTTGAATATACTATCAATTGCTCATATACAAGATCAGGCTGAAGCTGAAGAAAATTAAAACAAGTACATGATAGTAAAATATGACTGTGAACATATTCCACCTGAATTTAGAGATCATCTCAAGAGTATATTTGATGCATTAAACACTAATGACCAAAGAACAAAAGAGTTGTGGGTTGACACCAAGAACATCTACAGTAAGAAAGCAAAAGGTCATTAAAAAGACAAAGAAGGAAATAACCAAAGGATGTCAGAAGAGACACTGAAACTTGATTTCAAGAGTAGAGCTGCCAAAGTAAATGGAAGAAATGAAGAGGTAAAAGACCTGAATAGAAATTTTCAAACCACAGCT
>NW_006411388.1:8423-11276 GCF_000296735.1 Chrysochloris asiatica
GGGGCGGGTTTCTGGGATATACCCTTTGGGTGGTTGATGATGCATGGAGGGGATTGGAACCATGGCAATGAGATGATATATGATGGAATGAATGTAAAACCAAAGTTCCCCATGTAAACTATCATATAATTCACAATAAAACATTAAAAAAAAAAAAAAGTATCATGGACTTTCAGAAGAACAAACAAATCTGTGTTGGGAGAAGTACAGTCAGAATGCTCCTTAAAAATCCAGATGATGAGACTTAATCTCTCATACTTTGGATATATTATCAGGAGGGACCAGTCCTCAGAGGAGGACATCAGATTTCAGCAAAGTGGACAGTAAGCAAAACAGACGAAAAGCTACTGAATGAAATAGATTGGCACAGTAGCAGCAGCAATGGAATCAAGTGTAGCAACAATCGTGGGGATAGAGCAGGAATGCACAGCATTTCATACTGTTGTGCATGGGCTGCCTATATGTCAGAACCAACTTGATGGTACCTGACAACAACTGCCATTTACTCAGAAGAAAGATTAAAAAGTAAATTATTACTAGTTATTGCCTCCAGTTTGTAAAATTAATGGGCAATTTTGTTGTTGCTGTTTTAAGCAATATTTATGCAAATTCCAGAATTTATACCCTTTGAACAATAAAAGAGTGCTTTTCTATCATTTAAAATACTTTTATAATCCTAAAAAAATTAAACCGAGAAGGAGGCATATAGACACCGTCTACCTTTCCATGCTTATCATCTTCATCAGTAGTACTATGGGCACTGTCATGTTTTTAGGCATGTCATTACTTCATGTTTTCAGGGAGGATGAGTGGCAATTAACCTTTTTGTGCATGGTCTCAATTCATCTTTTTGCCATGATACTTACAGTATAAAATCAGTTTGCCACATGTATAGCATGCTAGTCACTAGATTGTGATTGCTTTCAGACTAAAAGTTATTTTACTTGTAAGACTCCCTTTCAGTGTCTAACATATATATACAAAACCTTATCTGTTGATTTGTTGAACAAATGAATAAAAAGGTTTGGAATTATTTTGCAATTACTGCTTAGGAATTTGCGTATACAGTACTTATGTAAAAAGATCCCATATTTCTGAACATTATAATATGGTTCAAAGATTTTGTGACATCTTCAGAGTATCTATCAGCATCTAGACTATTATATTTATCTTATAGATGTATTGGTTACCTTCTCCTTTCTCATTCCTACTAAAAGTCAGACCTCATGAAAACAAGACCATCATTAGCCTTTGTGCTTTGAATGATACCATATAGTGTTGTTGTTAGCACATAGTGTTGTTAATGTCCATTGAGTTGGCTCCTACTTATGCTGACCTTATGTCAAACAGAAGAAACATTGTCCAGCCCTGAGTTAGTTCCATGATTTTTAATATGTTTGAGCCCATTGTTGAGGCTATTTTGTTGATCTATTTCACTGAAAGTATCCTTTAATTTCATTGACACTTTACTACACATGATACATTTAGTAATTTCATATCCTGATGTTATATCAAAAATAAGCAATAGAGTCTCTCCATCCTTCCTTCTAGGGAGCATTTCAGTTGTGTGGGCCAGCATATAGTTGTTGTTGTTAAGTTCTGTAGAGTCAGTTCTGACTCACAGCCACCCTGATTAGTGTTTTTTAGAAGTGGCTAGTGGGTTTGAAGCACCAACCTTGTGGTTAGCAGTGCTTGTCCTACAGTGACACGCTAGCATGTTGTTATTGTTGTTAAATTCTGAAGAGAGTTACTGTGAGCAACCACCACTTCTCTGTCAGTTTGTCATACTGTGGTGGCTTGTGAGTTGCTGTGGTTCTGGAAGCTATGCCATGGGTATTTCATATATCAGCAGGGTCACCCATTGTGAACAGGTTTCAGATAAACTTCTAGAAGAAGACAGACTTGGAAGAAGGAGTGACAAACTACTTCCGACTATTTAGTCACTGAAAACCTTATGAATACCAGAGAAATACTGCCAGATATAGTGAGGGAAAATGACCTGTATGGTTGGAAGTCACTCAAAATGCAACTGGGGAAGAGTTGCCCCCTAAAAGTAGAGTTGACCGTGATAACATGAATGGAGTAGAGCCCATGGGAGTAAAGCCCTCGGGACCTTCATTTGCTGATGGGGCACAACTCAAAAGGAAGAGAAACAGCTGTAAACATCCATTGGAAATCAGAACATGGAATGTATGAAGTATGAATCTGGGAAAATTAGAAGTTGTCAAAAATTAAATGGAATGCATCAACATCGATATCTTAGGCATTAGTGAGCTGAAATGGACTGGTATTGGCCATTTTGAATCTGACAACCACATGGTTTACTATTCCAGGAATGACAAATTGAAGAGGACTGGTGTTGCATTCATTGTCAAAAAGAACATATCCAGATCAATCATGAGGTACAATACTATCTGTGATAGTATAATATCCATGTACCTACAGGAAAGATCAGTTATTACCACTATTATTCAAATTTATACACCAATCACTAAAGCCAGTGAGGATGAATAGAAGAATTTTACCAATTTCTTCAATCTGAAATTGATCAAGCATACAATCAAGATGTATTGATCATTACTGGTGATTGCAACGCAAAGGTTGGAAACAAAGAGCAAGGATCAGTAGTTGGAAAATATGGCTTTTGTTATAGAAATGATGCTGGAGAACACATGATAGAATTCTGCAAAATCAGTGATTTGTTCATTTCAAATACCTTCTTTAGACAGTATAAGAGATGATTATACACTTGGACCTCACCAAGTAGAATATACAGAAATCAAATTGACTACATCTGTGGAAAGAGATGATGGAAAATCTCCATATCATCAGTGAAAACAAGGCCAGGGGCAG
>NW_006411389.1:0-1107 GCF_000296735.1 Chrysochloris asiatica
TTAGATATAATAATTTCAGTACTCACCATAATTGTGTAGGCCACTCTACTCATCTAGTAACAACTGAAACTGTGGAAGCTAAGGAACTCAAAAAGCAATTCTAATATTAAATGCTTTCCAGCAATTTAGTCTTTAATAAATACTCCTCAGCCTCATTTAAAAAAAATAAACAAAACTAAAAAACCGCAACATCACACCTGGAGTACAAAATGACATCTCAGAACTATCACGTGACTAAAGTTGAAATCCAAGAATCCCATTTAAAAATCTATCAAATCAAGTCAAAAATAACTATTACCTTTAATTTAGCAAAAAGTCTTTTTTTCTTTCTTTCTTTCTTTTGCTATACCAAAGTAATACACTTATTTACAGCAGCTCAAATTAAGTTATAGGTCACAATCTACTCACCTTGACAAAACTCATTCGAATGATGCACATTTTGGTGAGCTCGTACACTGCCTCATATCCATGGTTGACAGAGTCAAACAAAAGCTGCGCAAATTCCTGATTGTCAAAAATTTTGAGGCTGCAGCTGCTGGGAATCTTACAGACAGCAGTGCGATGAAAGCCATGATGGAGGTTGCAGTTCTGACTCTGTACAAATATGCTGCTGTCACTGAGGCATTCTGCATATACCTCTCCGCCAACATAGTACAGGTGAACACCTTAAAAAGGCAGGTATAATGAAGCTCAGCGTAACAAAGCATTATACTGAAATCAGAGAATGCATGAGAAGCCACCTACAATATCCATGATAGCCACAGGAACTGCCAACAGTCTTTAGATAGAAGCTACCACTAGATGACCTTCTGGCCAAGTATAATCAAAAGTCAGTATCCACATAAATACAAAATGGTTCTCAGATAACTAAGGGGCACTTCGAGTTGGCAGTGTATTTATTAGGTCATCAGTTCTTAGGTCTTTTTTCCAACAATTATATTTGTCATCTCTGTATGAAAGCAACATGAAACAATATGAAAGAAAGTAATGTCAAAAAAATTTTTAAGTGCTTTATATACAGTAAGTCTTTTTCCAAAGGAATGTTTGGTGCCATCAACTGGTATATCACTGAGAGCTGTTTAGCACAGAATTTCACACTCTCTTTAC
>NW_006411389.1:1207-2360 GCF_000296735.1 Chrysochloris asiatica
GACCTAGAGCGACCCTGTATAGGGTTTTCAAGGAGCAGCTGGTGAGCTTGAACCACCGACCTTGCAGTTCAGATGACTTTGCAGTCTGATGCATTAGACCACAGCGCCACACCAGGATCCATATATTTACATAGATATGTACAAAATGTGAATATAGTCTCAATACTAAAAATAAAAAACACATAGCTAAAGCTGAACATAGGCTCCTACCCCCTCAAAAATGTCGTTTTATTCCTCAGAGCTAGCAACTGCCATTCGTTTGCTGTATATCTTTTGAAACACGAATTTAATGACATATATATGTTTCTACAGACTATTTTTATGTGGCTGTATGTGTGGAGAGGAGTCCTGGTGTGGTGCTGTAGGAGAAGCACTGGACAGCAAGGCCAGTTTAAGCTGCAAGGTCAGCACTTCTAACCTATCAGGCACTCCTTGGAAACACTATCCAGGGTCTCTATGAGTCAGAACTAACTCAGTGGAACTTAACAACAACATGTGTGAGGAAGGGTATCTGTGTGTGCATTAACAAAAAAGGGCAGCACACCGATACATATACTCCCTGGTTTAACTTAACAATGTATCCTGGAGATTTTACTATAGCCCAAACTACAGACCTACCAACACATATCCATGAGGGTATTTCAAAAAACTCATGGGAAATTTTCATTATTTCTTCATTTCAGGTTTCCACAAACTTTTTGAAGTCCCCGTGTATATGTTGTAAGTGTTGTACATACTTCTAGAATGAATCCACCATATTTTAACTGTCTACCAATAGACATTTAGAATATTCCCTATCAACCGACATTTTAAATATATTTTAAGTGTATTTAAATATATAGACAGTGCTACAAGGAACATCCTTGTATACACATACCTCTGTATACATGTAAGATATAGACTTACATCAGAACGTGATAATAAAAACTTTTACTTCTGAGAAAATAAAAATCACTCATGAAAAAAAGGATTCTAAAACCAGATATTTGAAAAAAAGGGAAAACTGATTGCAAAATATCAGAATTTACTAAATCAATCTCTTACTCTGCTGTAGTAAAGAAAATCGATGCACAAAAGTGAGCAATAAGTAAGCAATTTCATCTTAAAAAACAAATTACAGCAACTTGGCAGTAAAGTAAAAAGAGAACGGAAC
>NW_006411389.1:3510-4316 GCF_000296735.1 Chrysochloris asiatica
TAATAATCAAAGAAGTAATATGGTTCTAGATCCTATCCTAAGTATTATGAAGAAAAACAAAGCAGGGTAAGGAAAAGGAAAGTGATTACTTGATTACTACATCTTTCACATTTACAACTTGAGGGCCGCATGTTTCTGAATCCTTACAAGATACATGGTAGAGAGCAAGCACTATAAATGGCCGAATTCAACTCAATATAGGGAAATATCAAGATTACCTTTTCCAATATATCGCCTAGTGTTTTCAATTGTCGAGTTACGATTCACATTTGATAATACTCCCAAGCAGAATCGAATTTTGTTATTTGAAGGATCTGTGAAGCCATCCACTAACACACTAGTAGAAGATGCCTGAAAAGCTTCTCCAACACGATGGTTCAACTCATAGTAGGCAATTGAACACCAGTGTTTGGGTTCTTCAAAGGCAACAGGCTGAACATCTGTAAACAAACCAAACAGAAAAAAGTTTAGTGAATTAAACAATCCAGATGAAAAATAAACTTTTAAAAAATTATAATTACTTCACTCTGTCTCACTGTCCTTCCTGGCTTTGAGTATGTATCAATGAAAAAGTAAAAAAGAAAACATAAATGAACATCAGAAAACAGTCCCAAAGATGACACTTCAAAATTACAGAAACACAAGGATAGGCAACATAACATTTTAAACTGTTTTTCTAACAGAATCTAATCCAACTTCAAACTTGACATAGCAAACCTCATTTCAGCAACCTGAAAGATTTAACTATACCAGTATAAATAAATAAAATCAACCCAAACAGAAATCTGAAGTAAAAATGAAATGAA
>NW_006411389.1:5351-8762 GCF_000296735.1 Chrysochloris asiatica
CTCATTGTATTCCTGTGAAGTGGCTGCTGGATCTGAACCACTGACCTTGTAGTTCGTAACTGAACACTTATTCCACAGTGCTATCAGAACTCCTTAGAAAACCTTAAGAATCCACATACCCCCCCATACACATAAAAGAACCCTCTTATGCTAGAACTTTCTCATGACCTTTTCGGTGGCAAAACACTTACAAGTAGGCCACACCTCTCCTTCTTCCTTCCTAGTCTGTCTTAGTCTGGAAGCTCAGGTGAAATATATCCACCATTGGTAACCCTGCTGGTATTTAAAATGCCAGTGGTTATGTTGTTGCTGTTGATAGGTACTGTTGAGTCAGTTCTGACTCACAGCAGCCTTACGTACAACAGAATGAAACACTGTCCAGTCCTGCGCCAACCTCACACTTGTTATGCTTCAGCCCACTGCTACTGCTATAGTGCCAATCCATCTCATTGTGGGTCTCCATCTTCTTCACTGATCCTCCACTTTACCAAGCATGATGTCCTTCTCCAGAGACTAGTCTCTCCTGATAATATGTCCAAAGTATGAGAGATGCAGTCTGTTCATCTTGACTGTATTTCCTCTTACACAGATATGTTTGTTCTTCTGGCAATCCACAGTACTTTCAATGTTCTTCTCTTACACCACAACTCATAACTGATACTGCTTCCAGCATCACAGTAACATGCCAGTCACCACAGTATGACAAACTGACAGATGAGTGCTGATCTCTTTGAATGATGCTGTTAGAGAAAAATATTAAAAGTACCATGGGCTTAATGGCGGATAAGGTAGAGGTGCAGTGAAGATCTCCGTCAGCGATATCACAGACTACCAGACAAAGCAGGTTCAGGACAGAGCTCCAAAACTCAGCACCACATATCTAGGAATATTTAAAAAGTTTGAAGGCTTATAGCTAGTGGAGCGTGTACCAGAATGAAGAAATCTCATACTTTAGAATTTGCCAGGCTAAGCGGTCCAGAGCCCATAACTTGGAAGAGACTAAATGGCAAGAGAAAGAGCAGAAGCAAGCACACAGGCCCCAGAATAAGGCCACAGGAGATTTGGAGCAAAGGTGGACTTTTTTGATTTTGCTTTGTTACAATTTTTTGTGTGTGGGAGTATCTGTTCATTGGCTCTTCACTGTCTGTGTACCACCATTCTGGTGACTAGAGGGGATGTCTGAGCAAGTGGACACCCCCCACTGGTGGGTTATTCTGCCACAGATACCTTCAGCATTTAAAGAGGCAGGCAGCTCAAAATGGCCACAGCCAGCTCTGAATAGTTTATTAATAGAGAAAAGGCCAGAACAGGGGGTGTGAAGAGGGAGAGAGTTTACAAACAAAACAGGCCAAAAATTAAATCCTGAAGTACAGCTTAAAAACAAACAGTGGCATCTTGAAATTTACCGGCCGGCCTTGAAGGCAAGAACCTGAAACAGGACATTAAAGTCATAGTCATAATAGGCTACAGGTTTTTATTTTCTTCTCTCCCTCCTCTCCCTTTTCTGCAATTATAGACTACAGTATCCAATCTACGATTTGTTTTTTTTGTTTTGTTTTTTTTTGCTGTTGCTGTTTTGTTGTTTTTTGTTCCCCATTTTACCTTTAGGGGGCTCTTTCTCTATATATATTACCCAAGAAGAAACTGCAATTGTTGCCATATAGTCAAGCTAACATCATACCCCATAAAATATCACAATCCAGACAAGAACCAACACCAGCTGCCAAACACCAGGGAGGCAGACAACACCTGTGGACGTTACTTTGAGTTAAACAATAAGAAGAGTGAAAAGGGAAGACCACCTCCATATCACAGGTACTGGGAAGCAATCAGAAAGCATTAAAAAAAATGCCAAAACACATATTCATTTAAATACTAAGACCAAAGTTAAGTACTGAATATGTACAAAAAAACAGAAACAGAAGACCATATCAACACATATCCAGAAATAAGACAAATGGAATAAGACAAATGAACTGGAGGTAGATCTGGACTACATTCTGGAAGGAGAGCAGGCCTTGAAAGTGCCTGAGAAGGAATTCAGAAAAATGATTATAAAGTTGTTTCAAAACATTTTACGATGGAGTTGAGGAAAATATGGAAGAAGTCAGGAAAGTGCTACAGGAACAATCAAATAAGATACATACAGCATTGGAAACAATTCAAAACTTACAGAAAGAGGTCGAAATGATCAATAATACAATATCAGAACTAGACAATAAATTGTGTGAGCTGGTAGACAAATCTCTCAATACCACTAAGATAGATACGCAAGCAGAAAAAAAGATTAAAAATTCTGAAGAACGTCAAAGATTCATATTGGACAACATGAAGAGGAACAACTTAAGAATTACTGGCATTCCGTAACAGAAGAATCACATAAGCCCACAGAGGAGATAATTGAAGAGCTGCTGGAAGAAATTTCTCTAACATACTGAAAAGTGAAAAGATAAACATTCAAGAAGCTCAACAAACCCCAGGAAGGATACACCCCAAAATAAAATCACCAAGTCATATCATAATAAAGCTCTCCAAAATCAAAAATAAGGAGACACTCCTGAAAGCAGCCAGGGAAAAGAGAAGCATTACAAAGGCAAGCAAGTTAGATTAAGCTCGGATGTCTCAACAGAAATCATGGCAGTCAAAAAGGCAAATGGGGAGACATATATAAAACCCTGAAAGAAAAGAAAAAAACCCCACTGCCAACCAAGAATCCTTTATCCAGCAAAGCTATAAATCAAATATAACAGTGTAATCAAAAACAATCCAAGATAAATAGAAGCTAAGGGATTTTGCCAAAGCCAAGCCTGCACTACAAAACATCCTAATGGGAATTCTGAGGACTGAGAACCAACAAGAACAGACAACAACCAGAGACAGACATACATGGCACCACCTCCCAGAACTAAATTGACAGATTGAAGAGTCGAGAACAAAACAAAACTATAAGAACAAACTCAGAATCTGGAAGGTCAGTCCATGATCAAAACAATTACAAAGTGAAAGAAGTAAACATGTAGGAACAGAGATCGAGATGATGAGATGGTCAAGTAGTTTACAGATAAAATAGACTGCACTAAATGGAGGGAAAAGTTAATGGAATATAAAGTAACCTCAAAGAAAATTAACACTTCATAACATAACAAGAAAATCCAAGAACGTGGAAACATAAAAACTATGAGGAAACACACAAGAAACAACACAAAAACCATGAACTCAGCACAGGAAAATACGCAGAACAAAGAAAGCAGCAACACCACAAAAAAAGCAAACATAATGGCAGCAATTAATCCATACCGATCAATAATTACACTGAATGTAAACAGATTAAATGCACCAGATAAGAGATGGAGGGTGGCAGAATGGGCAAGAAAGCAAGATTCTTTAACATGCTGTCTGCAAGAGACACAT
>NW_006411389.1:9702-11037 GCF_000296735.1 Chrysochloris asiatica
GCAAGCAATATACCTAGGCAATTTGAGAAAACCAGTTGGCTGTATGTGGATGGGTTAATTTATGGATTCTCAATTCTGTTCCATTGATCAATGTGTCTTTCACTGTACCAGTAGCAGCCTGTTTTGACCACTGTAGACATGTATTAAATTTTGAAATTGGGGCGTGAAAGGCCTCCAACCTTCTTCTTCTTCTTAAGCAGTGCTTTGCTTATCCTGGGTCTCTTTCATTTCCATATACACTATGTAATTGTCTTTTCTATCTCTTTGAAGAATGTTGTTGAAATCTAGATTGGGATTACACTATATGTGTAAATTGCTGTGGGAAGTATTGACATTTTCATGATGTTGAGTCTTCCTATCCAGAAACATGGTAGGTTCTTCCATTTCCGTAATTCTCTTTTGGTTTCTTGTAGTAGTATTGTGTAATTTTCTTTGTATAGGTCATTTGTTACTCTGGTTACATTTATTCCTAAATATTTCATCCTTTGTGCGGCTATTGTAAATGGTATTGCTTGCCTCATGTCCTTTTCAGCACTGTCATTGTTACCATAGAGGAATCCAACTGATATTGGGATGTTGATCTTATACTCTGCCACTTTGCTGACTCTTCCAACGACTTCTAATACCTTTTTAATGAGTTTGGGGTTTTCTATGTATAGGATCATACCGTCTGCAAATAAGAGTTTTACTTCCTCTTTGCCAATTTGGATGCCTTTAATTTCCCTATCATGCCATACAGCTCTAGCTAAAACTTGCAACACAGTATTGAATAGGAGAGGTGACAAAGGGCATCCTTGTCTAGCTCCCGTTCACAGTGAGAAGGCTTTCAGTTTCTCTACATTGAGAGGAATGTAGGCTTTTCGTTTTGTATATATACTCTAAATTATGTTGAGGAATCTCACTTCAATACAATTAAAAAAAATAAAAATAAAAACGAACAAGAGTGGCAGTAGTAATCTCTGATAAAATACCTTTTAAAGCAAAAACCAGCATAATAGATAAAGATGGACATTATCTCATGAATAAAAGGACATTTGAGCAAGATGAATTAACCATAATAAATATCTACACTCCCAATGAAAGAGCTCCAAAATACATACAGTAAACTCTAATAGACATGAAGAAATAAACAAAATCTACAGTAAGAGTGGGTGATTTTAATACACTGCTTTCAAAAATGGATGGAACAACCAGAAAGAAACCTGACAAAGACACAGAGGAACTAAGCAATACAATCAGCCAGTTGGACCTCATAGATGTGTAAAAAGCATTCAACCCAACAACAGCACAATACACATTCTTTTCCAGTGCAAATGGAACATTCCCCAGAATAGA
>NW_006411390.1:0-1072 GCF_000296735.1 Chrysochloris asiatica
CCATCAATCTTTTGGCCAGTTATCATGCACAGACTGCTCCACCCAGGGACATTTATACTGGTCATGGTTGTTGTCATGTGCTGTGAAGTCAATTTCAAAATCATAGGAGCCCCATGTGACAAAGCAGAACTGCTCCATAGGGTTTTTTAGGCTATATTCTTTCACCAGGTCTTTCTTCCTCTGAGCTCTGGGTGGGTTTGAACTGACAACCAAAAGGTTAGCAGCCGAGTGTTTAGCTGCTAGGGTCTAAATAGTTGCTATTGCTAAATATTTACTCCCTGGCACCAAGGCAAAAAGGAAGAAAGGGTGGTCTTCATCTTTCTTAATGCTTATTCCAATGCTAACACTTTGTATTACAACAAAGTTCTTAGGCGATTTATACTGAGAGCAATTAGTGAGGTAATGGGTAAAGTCTTCAACAATATCCCTCAGATATATCCAGCAATTTCATTCAACAAATATTTATAGGGTACTTACCATAAACAAATATTTATGGAATATTGTACTCCTTCCTGGAGATAAAACAGCAAATGTATTGTTGTTGTTGTTTAATTTAATCTTGTAATTAAAATCAACTTTTTGCCTAATATTAAATGGTTTCCTTTGCCTACTATTGTAAAATACACACTTGAATGGGATAGAAAGGAATGTTGGGAAACATGATTACAGAAAATTTATAAGCCTATCTTCAGCCTATAACTGATTGGAATACCTAAAAGGGGTGCTAGAACTTGCCCAGTGAAATAAGCCTCTACGGAGCCTTTGCAAGTATAAGACCTTAGGTGGAATCCAGAATCCCATCCAGAAACTTCTGAGATGGAACATTCCCACTAGCAAGGACAAGTAGACCAGCCTGGAACAGCTAGAGTGACAGAAGATACATCTTCAAAGAAAGACCATCAGAAAAAAACCAAAACAAAAATGTCAGCATGACTGGCTACCACAAGACTAAGCAAGCTGTTTGCCAGGAAGCCATCAAGGCCAGCAATCAAGATCCTTCAGGACAAACTCCCCTCTAAGATTGAAACTCAAAGGGAACACACAAACAGGCATATAAGCTTGCTGGTGACCA
>NW_006411390.1:3394-7252 GCF_000296735.1 Chrysochloris asiatica
GTAAATGTTTCAAGTCCTCTTCACTTTCAGCAAGCAAGATTGTATCATCTGCATATTGCAGGCTGTTAATGAGTCTTCCTCCAATCCTGATGCCACATTTTTCTTCATAAAACCCAGCTTCTCGTATTATTTGCTCAGCATACAGGTTGATCTGTATAGGGTTTCCAAGGAGTTGCTGGTGTTCAGAATGAATCTATATTTATTATAATACTATTTATTATATTTGGGTAACTTTTTTTTTTTGACTACTTCCTAAAGTGACTAAAGACTCCATGATCTCTCTTTTTCCTTGACTACTTCCTGAAAAGAGCAGCGAGTTTACAATCTTTTTTTTTCCTTTTACTATTTCCTGAAGTGAGTAGGGACTGTATGACCTCTCTTCTACTTTTAACTATTTACTGAAATGAGAATGTGCACCTTAAAAATTTAAACTAGCCATCCAGGTAAAGGAAAAGATTGTGGGATCAAAACCCTAGCCAATGGGGTGAGACACAGCCTTGAGACTCGTGTCAGGGATTAAAAACCCGACCAGACTACCCACTCGGTGTGCTCACTGGCCTGTCCTGTATGTACGGCTATGCACACGCACCGTCTTGCAGGAATAAATTTTGCTTTGCCAAGGTAATTTAGTCTCATTGAGTGTCTTTTATGCAACATGGGGATTAATTTCTAACACGGGTGAGCTTGAACTGCTGACCTTGCAGCTCAAACGACTTTGCAGTCCAGAGCATAAACCCATAGCACCAGACTTGTACCTTACTGAGACGATAATAAAACAGTTTTCAATTTTTAATTACATCAGGACACACAGTAAGACTCCAAAAAGTGAATCCATGAGTTGGGCCAGGGGGAAGGCTGTGACCTCACGAGCTGCTTCAGAATGGCACACCCCACCCTCACCCTGGACTCCCTACCAAAAGGCACTCAGAAGCTTCTAGCTTGGGGTCAGGAGCTATGTTACTTTACATCTGGTCCAGTTTTCCCCAAGGTTGAATTTAAAATGGTTTTTTAAACAGTTGCTGTTGTTGTTAAATGCCATGGAGTCGGTTCCTACTCATAGCCACCCTGCATAGTGTTTCCAAGGAGCAGCTGGTGGGTTTGAACGGCTGACCTGTGGTTCACAGTCTAGTGCTGATCCTACAGTGTCACACCTGGTGTATATTCAGACTCTTTTCCACAAATATCTCCTTTCCAAACTTAGTCTTTGCCTTGAGATAGACACAGTTGAGACTGAGTTGCAGAGATCTGGAGAAATCCGATTGGCAAGTAATAAAATAAGGCATTCTTTCAGGTAATTAAGGTGATTAAGTGTTAAAGACTAAAAATATCACTTTGAGGATTCAATGTGCCTGGGCCTGTCAATTGCCTCATATGCATGTGAAAGCTGGGCAACGAATAAGGAAGTTGGGAGAAGAATCCGATGCATTTGAATTGTGGTGTTGGTGAAGAATATTGAATATACCAATATACCGTGGACAGCCAGAATAAATTTTTTTTTGGAAAAAGTACAGCTAGATTGCTCCTAGAAGAGACAATGGTGAAACATCGTCCTCTCATCTTCTTTGGGCATATCAGGAGGGACCAGTCTCTGGAGAAGGACATCATGCTTGGTAGAGAGAGTTAGGAAAAAAAGATCTTCAATGAGATGAATTGACACGGAGACTAGGCTCAAACTAACAATAGTGAAGATGTCCCCAGACTTAACAGTGTTTTGTTCTGTTGTACATAGGGTCAATGTGAGTCAGAATCTACTGGAAGGCGTCTAACAACAACAAACAACAGAGGGTCACTGTAACCTGTGAAGAAAAGTTCTGGGCTTTTTCACAAAAAGTATTGCGTGTGTAAGTACATACATCCTGATCTTAAAAGTTCTACATTCTTGAGACGAGGCTATTAGGACTCCTTGTTGTTAAGTGCCGTCGAGTCAGTTCCGACCCATAGCGGCCCTATATAGGGTTTCTGAGGAGCAGCTGATGAGCTTGAACCACCGACCTTGGCACCTTAGAAGGGGAATAATAATATTAAATAAAAAGCACCTAGGGTCTGCTTCACAAATGGTAATTACTCAGTAGCTACCAGGACTTCTAGAAAGTCTTCTATACCCGCTAGACTCAAAATACTTCCCTTCACCACCCATTCAACCCGTCCTTGTGGCTCTCCATATTCAGGAATAGCAAAATCGCTAGTTGGAAAGATTCATTCCACTGCTGGCCCGGACCAGAAATATCTATAGAGCACTCAGGCCGGGACACTTTCTTGGTGGGCTGGGTCTGAGATGCGAGGCTCCTTGCCCGGAGCTGGGAAAAGTCCTACCTTGAGACGATGTCTCGCCCTGCCTTGTGGGAATTGTAGTTCTCATCCCTGTAAGCGCCGCATGCGGCGCCACAGAGGGACTCGTTTACCCGCGCTCCTCTGCGCAGGTCTTCTTGGGCTAAGTCGTTGAGTGTATGACTAGGTGGGTGGGAGCTTGCCCATAAAATAAGTAGAATCCGAGTTGTCTGTGTTATTGGAGCAGCGGCCGTCATCAGTCCTTCGAGAGCTGGAGGCAAGATTCAAGTTTAAAGTTCTTTGCAAAGGGAGCTGGTGTCTCTGGGGCCCAGTCTGCAGCAGCAGAAGCCACCAATCCCGACCCCGGTTAAAAGTCCCGGGGCTCCAGCCGAAAGGTCTTCGCTGCTCCTACCTCTTCTATCCTTATTGGGGGGTCCCCCTCAGGGCCAGAAGTCTCAGCGTCTCCATTTATTGGGGGTCTGAATGTCGGCGCCCGCCTGAACCTGCGAACTTGAGAGCGGCGACTGAGCCCAGACGCCGGCAGAGGCTTGTGCTCGCCCCTTGCAGCCTCGCCGCGGAGGGTAGCAGAGGGCTTGCCACCATGATCCCCGGTGTCTTCGGCAGGCGCACGTGGGCCCCGGTGGGCGTCCTGATTTCGTTGTCCTACTGCTTCCACCAGCGGAGGCTGGTCCTGGCGGAGCTGCAGGAGGCGGCGGGAACGCATCCCGTCGACCGCAACTTGCTGGAGCTGAAAATGGTACAGGTCGTGTTTCGACATGGGGCTCGGAGTCCTCTCAAGCCGCTCCCTCTGGAGGAGCAGGTGAGAGTTTAGCCAGGGACAGGACAGGTGGGACTAGGACCCCGTGTGTGACCAATCCGCTGGGGACCAAGCGCCTCGCCTCAGCACACACCCTAGGAGTTGTACCGCCACGGAACCGGGCTCAGAAGGGGTCCAGATGAAGGGAAGCAGGCAGTAGCTGGTCCTATGAGAGCGGATGGTCTGGCGTCCTCTAGTTGTTAAGTACCATGGAGTCGGTTCCAACTCATAGTGACCCTACATAGGATTTCCAAGGCTGTAAA
Source organism: Chrysochloris asiatica (assembly GCF_000296735.1). Classification (NCBI taxonomy): domain Eukaryota; kingdom Metazoa; phylum Chordata; class Mammalia; order Afrosoricida; family Chrysochloridae; genus Chrysochloris; species Chrysochloris asiatica. Next base: position 6,743 of record NW_006411390.1, read on the forward strand.
TCTTTACGGGAGCAGAATGCCTCATCTTTCTCCCGCTGGTAGTTTCGAACTACTGACCTTAAGGTTGGCAGCCTGACTCGTAACCACTACGCTACCAGAGCTCCTGCCTAGCTCCTACTTTTTCGTGTTAGTGCAATCCGGCACTTCATCCTGATGGATGGCTATTGCGAAGCACAGCTTCTTACCCCCACATGAAATCTGGCGATTGTGTGGGATTCAATAGGTGTAAGGCAGTGCTTGAGATTCAGCATTTCTGACAAGGTTTATGGGTGAACTAGTAGTGTAATTCTTGTGTGTGACCTTAAACCAGTATGATTTTGAAAGTTGTTTGTCAAAGGGACCTTTGTGACAGGAACCACCCTAACTGTAATCACAGTCATGAGATAGTCTTTATTGCCTTTGTTGTTATGTGCTGTGGAGTCGGTTCCAGGTCATAGCGACCCTGTACAGGATTTCCGAGGCTGTAAATCTTTACGGGGCTATTCATACAGTTTTCAGTGACTAGCGATT
>NW_006411390.1:8497-9806 GCF_000296735.1 Chrysochloris asiatica
TTTCTCCATTTATATGGGAGTTATTGGTCCAGTGGCTTTTTGTTTTTGTTTTGTTGTTGTTTTCACACTGAGGTGCAACCTTGGAAACCTTTATAGCGTCTCTGTAAGTTGGAGCCAACTCGCAGCAGCAGCTGCAGGTTGGTGTTGGAGCAGGATCAGTAACCTGTTCAAACGTCCTATTAGACATGCTTGTCATGATCAAAGTTGCTTTCCAGAAACCGTCATGGTTGTGTCTTCATATTGTTGTTGTTAGGTTCTATTGAGCCAGTTCTGCTTTAGAGTGACACAACAGAATGAAACACTGTCTGGTCTTGTGCTATCTTCAGAATTGTTATTATGTTTGAGCCTGTTTTTGCTGCCATTGTGTCAATCCACCTCATTGAGACTTTTCCTCTTTTTCACTGACCTTCCGCTTCATCTAGCATGATGTCCTTCCCAGGGACTGGTCCCTCTTGACATGGCCAAAGTACATGACATGAAATCTTGCCATCCTCACATCCAAGGAGCATTCCAGCTGTCCTTCCAAAACAGATTTGTTTGTTTTTCTAGCACTCCATGGTACTTTCAATATTCTTCATCAATGCAGCAATTCAGAGGCATCAATTATTCTACAGTCTTCCTTATTCTTTGTCCAACTTTCACATGCATATGAGGTAATTGAAATACCATGGCTTGGGTCAAGCATACCTTAGTCCTCAAAGTGACAGCTTTGCTCTTAACACATTAAAGAGGTTTGTTTGCAGCAGATTTGCCTAATGCAATACATCATGTGATTTCTAGACTGCTGTTTCCATGAGAGTGGATTGTCGAGCCAAGCAAAATGAAGACTTTGACAACTTCAGTCTTTTCTCTGTTCATCATGATGTTATTTGTCCATTTGTGAAAATTTTCATTGTCTTTACATTGAGGTACAACCTATATTGGAGGTTGAAGTGTTTGATCTTCATCTGTAAGTGTTTCAAGTCCTCTTTGCTTCCAGCAAGCAAGGTTGTATCATCAGCATATTGAAAGTTGTTAATGAGTCTTACTCCCATTAGGAATGTTCTTCATATAGTTCATCGTTTCTAATATTTGCTCAGCATACAGACTGAATAAATACTGTATAACTGAAAAACTAGTTTATAAAGCTGCTCATACATGAAATCAAGCCTAAAGCACTTCCCAATAAATAGTTGTTGTTATGTGCCGTTGAGTCAGTTCCGACTCATAGTAACCCTGTGTAGTAGGGTTTCTGAGGCTGTAAATCTTTACGGGAGCAGAAAGCCTCATCTTTCTCCCACGGAACAGCTGGTAGTTTCGAACTGCTGAC
>NW_006411390.1:10411-12123 GCF_000296735.1 Chrysochloris asiatica
GAGAAGAAGAGGAAGACCCCCAGCAAGATGGATTGGCAAAGTGGCATCATCAGTGGGCTCAAGCATGGCAACAATTGTGAGGTTGGCCCAGGATCAGGCAGTTTTTCATTCTGTTGTGCATAGGGTCGCTATGAGTCGGCACCAACTCGATAGCACCTAACAACATCAATTTCACAGGTAGGGCTTGCTAGAAACCATTTGAGATCTCTTGATTGATGGCTTTTTGGCAACAAGTGCAGCATCTTGGGTCTCTTCTATTTATTGGAAATTTCAAGCCTATAGTAGAAATGTTTTGAGATAAAAGCAAAAACAAAAAAAAATTTTTTTTTAGGATAACTATGATGATGTTGTTGTATGCCGTGGAGTCGGTTCCGACTCATAGCGACCCTGTACAGGGTTTATGAGGCTGTAAATCTTTACGGGAGCAGAAAGCCTCATCTTTCTCCCGCGGAATAGCTGGTAGTTTCGAACTGCTGACCTTGCGGTTCACAGCCCGATTCGTAACCACTATGCTACAGAACTCCTTAAATTATGATGATAGCACCGATAATTTGTTTTCTTAATGAATCCCTTTTCTGGATGTGATTCTTGGGGCGAGCCAGTGAAGGTTGTGACCTTTCACAGCTAGTTGGCCTGACTGAAGAACTAGCTTCCTATTAAAGATGAATAACCCAACCAACTGCCACTGAGTTGATTCTGACTCATAGTGACCCTATATAGGGTTTCTGAGACTGTAAACCTTTTCAGGAACAGACAGCCTCATCTTTCTCCTATAGAGCAGCTGGTGGGTTTGAACTGCCAACCTTTTGGTTAGTCACCCAAGCCCTAACCCACAGCAACACCAGGGTTCCTTAAAGATAAACAAGTAACTCAAAATTGCCAGGTCCCAAGATATCACACATAGAATGTTTTTGGTCCTCTGGGTTAGTGTTAAAGGATCCTTGGTAGCATAGTTGGGCTGCTAACTAAGGTCAGCAGTTCAAATCCACCAGCCCCTCCAAGAGAGAAAGGTGACACTTTCTACTCCTGTAAAGATATTGTTGTTGTTAGGTGCTATCGAGTTGGCACTGACTCATAGCTACCCTTTGCACAACAGAATGAAACACTGCCTGGTCCTGTGCCAATCTCACAATCATTGCTACGTTTGAGCCCATTGCTGCTTCCAGCGTGCCAGTTCATCTCCTGGGGGCTTTTCCTCCTCCTTTTCTCCAACCCTCCACTTTACCAAACATGATATCCTTCTCCAGAGACTGTTCCTCCTGACAATATTCCTAAGTATGAGAGATGAAGTCTGGCTTTCAAGGAGCATTCTGTCTGTATGTCATCCAACACAGATCTGTTTGTTCTTTTGACAGTCCATGATATTTTAATATTCTCCTCCAACACCATAACTCAAGTGCATCAATTCTTCTATGGTCTTCCTTATTCATTGTTCAACTTTCACATGCATATGAAGTTACTGAAAATAACATGGCTTGAGCACCTTAGTCCTCAAACTGACATCTTTGCTTTTGAACACTTTAAAGCAGCCTTGTGCAGATTTGCTTATTGAAATATGTTGTTTGATTTCTTGATTGCTGCTACCATGAGTGTTGATGGTTGATCTGAGCAAAATGAAGTTTTTGACAACTTCCATCTTTTCTCCATTTATATGGGAGTTATTGGTCCAGTGGCTTTTTGTTTTTGTTTTGTTGTTGTTTTCACACTGAGGT
>NW_006411390.1:13473-14561 GCF_000296735.1 Chrysochloris asiatica
CCGATTCGTAACCACTACACTACAGGCATTTAATTTTATTGCCAGGTTTCTAGCTTGCTTTTCTATGGCTAATCCATTTTTCTTTCTGGTATCTGACTTTCTTTTTTTGTTGTTTTGTTTTGATTTTCAGTCCTTTATTTTGCCTTTTACATTGTTGTTTTTAAGTATCACTGAGTCAGTTCTGACTCACAGCGATCCTGTATAGGCTTTCTGAAGAATGACTGGTAGGTTTAAACCACTGACCTTGAGATTATCATTCCAGTGCTTACTTTACAGTGACCCACAGGTCACTAAATTGTTTTATGCTTTTGTTCATTTATAGCCTATCTCTCATGTACCTACTCCCTGTCCCCATTTTTCTTCATTTATTCTTGTTTCAGAAGGACTGGAAAACAATGTATAGAAATAGGAGACTAATGTTAGAGACAGTAAGATAAAAGGCCACTGGGAGTGACTTGTTTACGAAGCAGTGGTCAACCAGGTTTGGTGCTAAGATGGTGTAGCAGCAGGGAGAGTCAGAGATTTTGAGTTTTGGAGCATATGGTAATCGTGGTAGCATTGAGATTGATATGGTAAATTGTGAAGAGGAGTTGGTGAGTAGGATTACAAAAAAGACTTTTTAACATTGAAGTTATCACATCCAACTTAACCTGTCTAAGAGTGTTATAGGCAGTTGGAGATATGAGATCTGCAGCCACTGGTGATTTTTTGAAAAAATTACCATGCCGTTGGGGCAGGCACTAGACTACAAGGAATAAGGAAAATAGTAAGTAAAGAAATGAAGGGTTCTTAGATGGCAGCTACTTGTTTAAAAAGTTGGATGAAAGGAAGGGAAATATGTGGTAATTAACAAGAGGCATTAAGTAGAATTTCTAAGGTGAAACACAGAAGACTGCATGTTGTTTCTTTAGAAATGCTTCTTACCAACATATGATCACCGAAGTCATATTGCATGTATTCAGACATTTATCAAATATTTGGATGCCAGGCATCCTGGCCACTTTTCCTTTTACTTCAGTGTGGGACTTAGTGTCAGAGGACCTTCCAACCCTTTCCTGAACCGGATTATTTTCTACTTTGAATTTTTT
>NW_006411391.1:0-4069 GCF_000296735.1 Chrysochloris asiatica
CCTGGAACACACCTTTCCTAATTTTAAACCATTTAGTGTTCCCTTGCTCTGTGCCTCTTGGTCTATGTACAGTCTTCTAATGAGCACAATTAAGTGTTTGGAATACTTCTCCACAATGTTGTCCATAGCTTGTTTGTTTGTTAAGTGGTATTGTGTTGGTTCTTAGTCTCAGTGACACTGTATAAGGTTTCTGAGGAGAAGCTGGTGAGTTTGAAGTGCTGACCTTGAGATTCAAATTGACCTTTAAGTCCAGCCCATTATCCTGCTGCACCAAACCAGCACTCCTGGTGCTAGAACAGAAGAGGATTGCTCTTTGATGTAAAGAAAATGAAAATCCTCACAACAGGACCAGAAATTAACGACATTATAAATAGAAAAAAGTGGACATTGTCAATTATTTCATTTTGCTTGCATTCATAATAAATGTCCATAGAAGCAACAGTCAAGAAATCAAACTTTATATTAAGTTAAGTAAATCTGCTGCTGCTGCAACTAAGAAATTCTTTCAAGTATTAAAAAAAGAAAGATCTCACCTCTAAGACTAAGGTGTGCCTGACTCAAACCATTGTATTTTCAATCACCTCATAAGCATGTGTGAAAACTCAGCACTATTTAAAGAAAGACCAAAAATGAATGCTGCCTTTGAATCATGGTGGTACTTATTGTTAAATGTGGTGAGTCCATTCTGGCTCATTAGGACCGCAAGTTCAGCAGTTTGAAACTACCAGCTGTTCCGCAGGACAAAGATGAGGCGTTCTGCTCCTGTAAAGATTTACAGCCTCAGAAACCCTGTACAGGGTAACTATGAGTTGGAACTGACTACAGGCACACAGCCACCACCATGGTATTTCCAAAGAGAAGCTGTGGGTTTGAACTGCCAACCTTGTGGTTATCTTACAACACCAAGACTCCATGGTTTTGGTAAGGAATTTTCTCCTGGCAGTCTATGGTATATTTAAGGATGTTGGTAAGGAATATGAAATATATGATGGACTGCCAGAATAATGAAAAAAATCTGTCTTGGAAGAGTTACAGCCAGAATGCTTCTAAGAAAGGAGAACAGAGTTCATCTCATGTACTTTAGACGTGTTATTAGGAGAGACCAGTCCCTGAGGACAATACCAACCATGCTTAGTAAAGTAGTTGTTGCCAAGTGCTGTCAAGTAACTTCTGACTCATAGTGACCCTGTATAGTTTCCGAGGAGCAGCTGGTTCCAAGCTTGCAGTTCTAACTGACATTGCAATTGGATGCTTATCCTACAGTTAGATCCAGGGCCAGCAAAAAAAGAGGAAAACTGTCAATGATAGAGACTGATACTGCAACAATGGACTCAAACATAGCAATGGTTATGAGAATGGGATAGGACCAGCCAGTGTTTTTTCTGTTGTTCTGAGGGTCACTATGAGTTGGACCTGACTCCACAGCACTCAGCAATAACAACATAGACAAGATGAAGGGTTCCTTCATATTTTGTTTTTTGTCATATGGAAAATGTTCAAATACACAAATAATTATTCCCTGATTAGACACAGAGATTGTTATTAGAGTTGGGGAATACTACTTTTCGTACCTCATTTTAACAGGCAGACAGAAAATGTCTAATCAGAAAATGTCTTTAATTCAATTTACCAAGGGCATTTTGTAATTTCATTAAGGAAAGTCAGCTACTTAGTAGTATAAGGCTAAATAAAAGAAAGAAGCATGTGGGTATAAATGGAAAAGAAAAAAAAAAACAAAAAAAAACCTCCCTAATTTCTCCCCTGGTTACTGAAAGGTTGGCACAGATATATTCTTCTGTGTTGAAGGTTTAATAGCTATCACAGCATTTCATAAATTTAAACTTGAATTGAAAAGCTTTTCCTGTCTTTGAAAAAAATAGTCACATATTACTTACGTAGTAATTACAGGCTATGCAGCTGCCCTAAAAACATTACTACAAATGTGTTAAGCATGATCCGCTACACAAACCTTATTCAAATTTCATTAAATCTTAAGCCAAAGAAATGTCATCCTCCACACCACTTTATACAATTGCTTACCCAAGAACAATGGCCATCTCCCTAGTTTGAGACCTAAATAATGTAATAGAATCAATGTTGTTGATTTAGACTAGGATTGGTTAAAAGTCATTGCTGTTATTCCTTACCCAGTAAAGAGGTCTTTTTCTCCCTCATTATGCATAAGTGAAACTTATGCTAATGCATACATACTTAAAAATGAATAAGCTTCTTTGAAATACCATTTAAAGGTTGGAAATTCAGCAAAAGGTAGATGGTTTTTAGCATGATAAAAAAGACTGACCTCAATTTCTGTATTACACTGATTCATGCTTTAAGCCTTTCTAACATACAATTTAAAGCTTATACAGCACTTCCATTTGCCTAGTACTTTAAGAATATTAATATCATGCCAGTAACAGAAAGAAAAGGAGACCAAAAGTAGGATGTTTAAAGGTGAAGGTAAGCTTTCTAAAAAATTCAGCTTTGTTTAAAGTCCTTGATATCACACATTCTAAAAAAACAAAAAAAGAAGTAGTTACAATGCATTTTGTTGAATTCCTATGTATTACTTAAATTTGGAAGCAGTTGAAGTGGGTGATATTTAGGCAACAGAAGGAGCTGCAAACCTTAAGGTCAGCAGTTCGAAACTACCAGCCGCTCCGTGGGAGAAAGATGAGGCTTTCTGCTCCCGTAAAGATTTACAGCCTCGAACACCCTGTACAGGGTTGCTATGGGTCAGAACTGACTCGACGGTACTTAGCAACAACAACAACAACATAGTACTAAAGTTCTCACATTTATGGCCTAACATCTACACTAAATGAAAAAACACAACTGAATTTGATTGATCTATATTTTGCCATATTTTAAAAATTGTGCAACTGTTAAAATGCAACTAAAATTTCTAGTTTTGAATTGATTTTCAACTTGATCTGGTTTAATGATTATTAATGGAAAGGACCATTAGTGATGTTATGCCAGAAATATTACTGTTGTTAAGTGCCAATGAGTCAGTTCTGATACATAGCAACCTATAAACAACAGAACGAAACAATTATTAGCATGTTTAAGCTTATTGTGGAGTCCTGGTGTGGCACTGTTGGTTAATGTGTTGTACTAAAAGTCCACTTTGAACTGGGAGGCCTGGGGTCCAAGTTCGCCAGCTGCTCCTTGGAAATCTTATACAGGGTCACTATGGTTTGGAACCCAACGTGACAGCACTAACAACAAAAATAACAAAGCTCCTTGTAGCTGCTACTGTGTCAGTCCATCTTATTTGGGAATCTTCAACTTTTTCCCTGACCCTACACTTGACCGAGCATCACCTTCTCTGGGGATTGCTTCCTCCTGATAACATGTCCAAAGTATGAGAGATGAAGTCCCATGATCCTCCCTTTTACGTAGCATTCTGACTGTACTTCTTCCAAGACACATTTGTTTGCTCTTCTGGAAATTCATGGTACTTTCAATATTCTTCATCAACAGAATAATTCAAATGCATTAATTCTTCAACTGTCTTTCTTATTCGGTGCTCAACTTTCACATGTATGTAAGATGAGTGAAAGTACCAAGGCTTAGGTCAGCAGTACCTTAGTCATCAAGTTGCTCTTTAACATTTTAGAGTAGACTTTTGGAGCAGATTTGTCTAATGCAATATGTCCTTTGATTTCTCTTCTACTGCTTTCATGAGTGTGGACTGTGGATCCAAGCAAAATGAAGTCATTGAAAACTTCAATCTTTTCTCCATTTATTGTATTATTTATTGGTAAAGTTGTAACTATCAATACATCTTAACTGAATGTTTGATAAGTTTCAGACTGAAGAAGTTGGTAGAATTCTTCTACTTCATCATCACTGGCTTTAGTAGTTGGTGCTTAAACTTAAATAATATTGGTATTACTTGTTCTTCCTTATAAGTGTATGGATAGTACCCTATCACAGACGGCATTTTACTTGAAGAAAGATTTTGATATGTTCTGTTTGTTGATGAATGCAATGTCAATCCTCTTCGATTTCTTACTCCTTACATAATAAACTATATGATTATCTGATTCAAAATGCCCAATAT
>NW_006411391.1:4529-6653 GCF_000296735.1 Chrysochloris asiatica
GAGAATCCCACACTGGTTGACCCTGGTGGTATTTAAAACACTGGTGTCATAGCTTTCAGCATCACAGCAACACTCAAGGCACCACATTATGACAAACTGATGGATCATAAATACATCCCTAAATTATGTGACAAGGTGGGCACTTTACCTTTAAGGTAGCCTTTCTAAAGGCACATAAACGCAGTATTATAATGGTAAAATATCAGACAAATCCAAATTTTATGAACTTCATATATAATGCCAATATTCTTTCTGAAAATTTCCAATGTCAAGAAAACAAAGGAAGAACTGAAAAACTTCACAGACAAAAAATCACTGGGGAAATATGACAACTAAGTCCATTATTTCCCTACAATACTGCAACAAAAACAGTAAAATAGATTGCTTTTCTATAACAGACAGAAAACATTAATGGAAAAACTGGTCAGATCCGAATACCATATTGTCTTCAAGTGCCATCACATTGGTTTCAATTCATCGCAACCCTGTATAGGGTTTCTGAGGCTGTACATCTTTGCAGGAGCAGAGCACATCATCTTTCTCCTGTAAAGTGGCTGGTGGGCTTGAGCAGGTAACATTGCATTTGAAGTCCAGTGCTTATTGTGCAGAGTCACTGCATACCTGAATAGAGTATGTTGTTAAGTGCTGTCAAATTGGTTCCGATTCAAAGCGATCCTGTATAGGGTTTCTGATCTTGTGTCCAGTGCTTATCCTACAGTGCCACACCAGGACTTTATTTAACTATTATGAATCAACATTTGTTCATTAAATAACCTTGGTGATGTTGTTTGATAAACATTGTGCTGCTAACCACATGGTTCAAACCAACCATCCACTTCACAGGAAAAAGAAGAGGTAGTCTGTTACTGTAAAGATTAAAACTTCAGAAACTCCACATAGGGTCTATGTTAGTCTGAATCAATTCCATGAGAGTGGGTTTCTTTCATTTATTAGGTGTGAAAAATGTACCACAATAATGGAAGAGGTTAACAAAAGACAAATTTGGGTGTGCGGTATCCAAGGACTGCAACTTTCCTTTAAATCCAAAATTACAAAAAAAAAATTTTTTTTCAAGTTACTTGCAAAAGTGACAAGATCATATACTCCAAATATTGAAAATTTGCCTTTGTCTACTCTAGGACTAATTTTCCTATATAACTAATCTCTGAATCCAATACCAATATTTAAAAGTTATACACTAAGTACTCTAAAATTTGAGAAAAATTATTGACTATAAAGTATGGATACCATTATAATTTTTTTAATATCACAGGAAATTTACAGAATTAGCACCCATAAGAAATACATATATAGAATAAAACAGTTAAAATTTCTCACTTCACCCTTTTTATGTAAATTTAGGGATATTATTATTTTTATCATGTTGTGCAACATCATCGTTATCCATTTCCAAATTTTCCCATCCCTCTTAAAATAAACTCACTCAGTGTCCCTTATGCAATGACTCCTCCTTCTCCCTTCCCCTAAGTTCCTGGTAACCACGCATACAGTCTCTATACCTTTGCTTTCTATTTGGCATAAGTAAGAGCATACAATACTGTCCTTGGGTAGCTGATTTATTTCATCTAGCATAATGTTTTCAAAATTCATTCATGTTATAATCTGTACCCAGACTCGACTTCTCTTTGTGACTGAGTCATAGTCTACTGTACAGACATAGCACATTTTGTTTATTCATTCACTTGATGATAGACATTTAGGTTGTTTCCAACCTTTTGGCTATTATGAATAGCATTGGAATGAATATTGAGTCTCCTTGTCTTTCAATTGCCATTTCTTTTCCACTGAGATGTCACATTCATGAATTTCTCCTATTAACAACCAACCTTTAAAACTAGGTGTGTGGCAGTAATATGAAAGGGAAACACAGAGGCTATTTTTGCTATTATTTATGTTGAAAAATCTAACTGAATTATTAACATTATTTATTATTGATTTGCAAAGACTGTTTCAATGACTATTTTAAATATTTGGTCTATTTGAAGCCAGTGCTGTTGGTACTCTGACTCTGGAAAGTATATTATCTCAATAGACATAGAGATTTAAAAAAAAAAAAATGAGTTTTTTAATATGATATTTTTAAGTTCAGGGAAGTACTAATAG
>NW_006411391.1:7297-8889 GCF_000296735.1 Chrysochloris asiatica
ATTACATTCTGTTGTGCAAAGAGTTGTTATGAGTTGCACCTAACTTACTGGAACCTAACAACATGATTGTACTAGAAGTCCTTGGATGGTGCAAAGAGCTAACTAGCTCAGCTGTTAAACAAATGGTGGAAGGTTTGTATTCATCTAGAAATGCCTCAATAGAAAAGCCTGCTGATCTATTTCTGAAAAATCAGTCATTGAAAATTCCATGGAGCACAGTTCTACTCTAACACATATGGATGGGGTTGGCATGAATTAGAACTGACTTGAGGACAACTGGTTTACTGGTAGTAAGAAAGATTAGGAGGAAGACAATGAAGATCCTAAGGATAGAACTGCTCATTTGTATTGAAAAACAACAACAACGAAAATACTTGAGTAATTTACTTGATCATAAAGAGTAAGGTCTTACTTAGATGAAAGCAAAAAATAGTTTAATTTTGTAAGAAGTGACAAGGGCTTTCAAACGTTTCCTAGCAAAGGGAGACATTGGAGTTTGAGGTTAGTCAATAGAAAGAAAAGGCAAAACCTGAAGAAGAAAGCTTCAGGAAAGAGCTGAAAGAGAAATGATGACATACCAAATGAGAAGGTAACAAGAAGTCCCTAAGTGAGAAATCCCCTTTTTGGGTAGTCATACTGGGTACTTGTAGCTTTTTCAGTGCCCTGCTGAATATATCTGTCTTTTGTCTGAGACCTTAAAGTCAACTATACACAGTAGCCTTTTAGTGATGCTTTGTGCACTAAAGGAAGGCAGATGGTCTCCACTCTCCAGTGTGGCTTCTGAAGCATCATGGAAACAGGGATGTAGTTGAAGGAAGCAAGGGGAACGTGTGGCTAATAATTCAGCAGCAGTAAAACATCAGATGGAGAAGGGGCCCTGAGAAAAGAAGCAACTCAGGATTTCTTGGTACTTGGGGATTACAGATATAATGGAATATCTGGCAAGTATATGGATATTCAAAGAAAGACTGATAGTAAAATCTTAGAGGTTTGTTATATATTAGAGCAGATATATGGCTTGCACATGTAATAATTCTGTATAAAAATAATACACCAAGCTATGGCATAGTTTGAAGGTGAAATTGTGTATGCTTTCATTTCTTTTCTAATTATTCAATGATTATCTAAGAATTGTCTGTTCACAGGATATTCTTACCTTCCTCTTGGCAAGTCCGCATCATCCTTTTTCCACCTTACTGTTGGTTGAGGATCTCCCTGGACCTGACATCGAAATTCTACAGCTTCTTCTTCCAGCACCACTTGGTTAATGGGCCTCCTGAGAAATGTTGGTCGTTCTTGAGAGAAACAAGACAAAAATTAAAATGAAATGAAATGTTGCATATATTTTAAGTAAATTATATACAAAAACACAAAGGTAATAGTGGCTTGTTTTTGGTACATAGGTACCTAAGTTTGCATTTTTGCTATGTTTTGATAAGGCCATATAATTCCAATATTATTGAATGAAATGAGATATTTTGGAAAATAAGAATAGTTAATGTTTGTATGTAAGACCACACAACTCTAATTCATTTGTGAATTCTTAAACCAAGTCATGTGGATCTTAGCAAAAAAAAAAAAAAAAAAAAAAA
>NW_006411391.1:9844-10890 GCF_000296735.1 Chrysochloris asiatica
GTGCAACATCAGGATTGGAGGGAACTCATTAACAACCTGCAATTCGTACATGACACGACATAGCTTCTTAAATGTGAAAAGGACGTCAAGACATTACTAATGAAGATCATAGACTATGACTTTCATTGTAAGTTATACCTCAACATAGAGAAAGCATTTATCCTTACAGCTGGACCAACGAAACATCAGGATAAACAGAGAGAAAAATTGAAGTTTTCAAAGATTTCCTTTTATATGGATTCATAATCAGTGTTCAGAAAGGCAACAGAAAAAAAAAAAAAATCAAATGATGCATTACACTGAGGAAATACATTGTAAAAAATTTCTTTAAATTTTAAAAAACAATATTGTCACTTTGAAGATTAAGCTGCACTTGACCAAAACCATGGTATTTTCCGTTACCTTGTAGGCATGGTAAAGCTGGGCAATAAAAAGATCGAAGAAGAACTGATGCCCTTGGCTAATGGCATTGCCAAAAAATATTGAATATATCATAGACTGCAAAAATAATGCATAAATCTGTGTTGAAAGAAGTACAGCCATATGCTCATTAGAAGCAAGGACGACTAGACTTCCTCTCACATACTGTTTACATGTAATCAGGAGTTACCAGTCCCTGGAGGTAGAGTTAGTCGAATGTCAGGGAAACAGAATACCCCTAATAAAATGGATTGACACAGTGACTACAACAATGAGATCAAACACAGGAGTAACTGTGAGAACAGCATAGAACTAAGTAGTGCTTCCTTTCATTGTACATTTGTTGTTAGACAAGATATTGTCAAGTCAGTTCCGACTCATAGTGAGTGGTATTATTTATGCACAACCAAATGAAATACTGCCCGGTCCTGCACGAACCTCACAATCATTGCTAACCATGAGCCCATTGTTGCTGCTACTGTGCCAATGCATTTCTTTGGGGGTCTTCCTCTTTTTCACTGACCCTCCACTTTACCAAGCATGCTAATTTACGCCAAAGACTGAACCCTCATGATATTAAGTCTAGAGTATGAGAGAAGAAGTCTGGCCATCTTGGCTTCTAAGAA
>NW_006411392.1:0-912 GCF_000296735.1 Chrysochloris asiatica
CTAAAGCCATAACAGCCCTAGCCCAAGCACAAGCCTTAAAGCCCTAACAGCACTGGCCCAGCCCTAAAGCCCTTGACCTAATGCCCTAGCCTTGCCCTAAAGCCCTAGCCCTTGCCCTGTCCCTAAAGCCCTAAAAGCACTAGCTATAACTGTAGCCCTAAAACCCTAACAGCAGTAGCCCAAGCCCTAGCCCTAAAGCCCTATTAGCCCTAGTCCTAATCATAGACCTAAAGCACTAACAGCCTTGCACTAGACCTAGACTTAAAGCCCTAACAGCCATAGCCTTACACCTAAAGCCTTAAATCCCTAACAGCAGTAGCCTTAGCACTAAACCTAGCCCTAAAGCCCTACCCCTGTCATTAGCCCTAAAGCCCTAACAGCCGTAGCCCAAGCCCTAAAGCCCTAACAGTCCTAGACCTAACTATAGCCCTAAATCCCTATAAGCCCTAGCCCTCGCCCTAAAGCCCAAAAAGACTAGCCCTAGCCCTAGCCCTAAAGCTCTAACAGCTGTAGCCCTAGCCCTAGCCCTATATCGCTAACAGCTCTAGCCGTAGCCCTTAAGCCCTAGCCCGAAATCCTTAGCCCTAGCCCTCGCCCTAAAGCTATAACAGCCCTAGCCATATCCCTAAAGCCCTAACTGCCGTAGCCCTCGCCCTAGGCTTAAAGACCTAAGAGCCCTAGCCCAAGCACTAATGCCCTAACCTCCATAGCCCTAGCCCTAATGGCATAATAGCCCTAATCCTAGCCCAACGGACCTTGCCATAATGCCCGAGCCCTAGACATAGCCCTAAAGCCGTAACCCTAGCCATAGCCCTAGCCCTAAAGCCCTAACAGCCCTGGCACTAGCCCTAAAGCACTAACAGCCGTAGCCCTAGCAATAACCCTAAAGCCCTAACAGCCCTAGACTAAGCA
>NW_006411392.1:5790-6487 GCF_000296735.1 Chrysochloris asiatica
CCTAGCCCTAGCCTTAGCCCTAAAGCCTAAACAGGCTTAGCCCTAGCCCTAGGCCTAAAGCCCTAGCAGCCCTAACCCAAGAACTAGCCTTAAAGCCCTAACAGCATTGGCCCAGCCCTAAAGACCTTGACCTAATGCCCTAGCCCTAGACCTAGCAATAAAGCCCTAGCCCTAGCCCTGTCCCTAAAGCCCTAAAAGCACTAGCTGTAACCCTAGCCCTAAAACCCTAACAGCCGTAGCCCTAGCCCTAGCCCTAAAGCCCTATTAGCCCTAGTCCTAATCATAGACCTAAGCACTAACTGTCCTAGCACTAGACCTAGACTTAAAGCCCTAACAGCCCTAGCCTTACACCTAAGGCCCCAAATCCCTAACAGCTGTAGCCTTAGCAATAAACCTAGCCCTAAAGCCCTACCCCTGTCATTAGCCCTAAAGCCCTAACAGCCGTAGCCCTAGACCTAACGCCCTAACAGCCCTAGCCCTAACCATAGCCCTAAAGCCCTATCAGCCCTAGCCCTAGCCCTATAGCCCTAAAAGTCTAGCCCTAGCCCTAGCCCTAACGCTCTAACAGCTGTAGCACTAGCCCTAGCCCTAAAGCCCTAACAGCTCTAGCCGTAGCCCTTAAGCCCTAGCCCTAAAACCATAGCCCTAGCCCTAGCCCTAAAGCTATAACAGCCCTAGCCATATCCCTAAAGCCCTA
>NW_006411392.1:7827-8848 GCF_000296735.1 Chrysochloris asiatica
ACTTAAAGCCCTAACAGCCCTAGCCTTACACCTAAAGCCCTAAATCCCTAACAGCAGTAGCCCTAGCCCTAAACCTAGCCCTAAAGCCCTACCCCACTCCTTAGCCCTAAAGCCCTAACTGCCATAGCCATAGCCCTAGCCTTAAAGCCCTATAAGCCCTAGTCCTAACCCTAGACCTATAGCCTTAACAGTCCTAGCACTAGACCTAGACTTAAAGCCCTAACAGCCCTAGCCTTAGAACTAAAGCCCTAAATCCCAAAAAGCAGTATACCTAGCCCTAAACCTAGCCCTAAAGCCCTAGTCCTGTCCTTAGGCCTAAAGCCCTAACAGCCCTAGCCCTTGCCCTAAAGCCCTAGCAGCTCTAGTCCTGTAGCCTTAACAGCCCTAGCCCAAGCACTAGCCCTAAAGCCCTAACAGCACTGCCCCTAGCCATGAATTACTTGACCTAATGCCCTAGCCCTAGTCCTAGCACTAAAGCCATAACAGCCCTAAGCATAGCACTAAAGCCCTATCAGCTATAGCACTAAAGCACTAATAGCCCTAGTCCTAGCCCTAAGCCCTAACAGCCCTACTCCTAGCTCTAAAAACCTAATAGCGCTAGACCTACCCTTTAAGCCCTAACAGACCTAGCCCTACCGCTAGCGCTAAAGCCCTAACAGCTGTAGCCCTAGCCCTAGCCCTAAAGCCCTAACCAGCCTAGACCTAACCCTAAAGCCCTAGCCCTAAATCCTTAGCCCTAGCCCTAGCCCTAAAGCCAAAACAGAACTTGACTTTGCATTAGCCTAAAGTCCTAACAGACCTAGCCCTAAACCAAGCCCTAAAGCCCTATCAGTCCTAGCCCTAACCCAAGCCCTAAAGCCCTATCAGCTCTAACCCTAGCCCTAAAGCCCTAACAGGCTAGCCCTAGCCCTATCCCTAAAGCTCTAACAGCTGTAGCCCTAGCCATAGCCCTAAAGCACTAACAGATCTAGCCCTAGCAGTTAAGCCCTAGCCCTAAATCCTTAGCCATAACCCTAGCCCT
>NW_006411393.1:0-10976 GCF_000296735.1 Chrysochloris asiatica
CCGACTCGATGGCACCTGACAACAACAACAACAACATTACTGAGGTCACATCAGCATAGGTTAGTACCTAAACCAAATCTCTTCTGTGTCATAAAAAGACCAGAATAGACACAAAGACTGACATACATAGAGAGAAGACAGACATCATGCAAGAACCATTTTTTTGGATTGCATTGTGCCTTACATAAATATGTGTAGTAAATCCTAACCTCTATGCCTGTGGTTGCTGGGGGTCCTGGTGTGGCACTGTAGGATAAGCTTTGGGCTGCTAACCACAAGGTAAGCTGTTCTAACCTACCAGCCACCCCTTGGAAACCCTGTACATGGTCACTATGAGCCAGAATTCATTTGATAGCATTTAACAACAACATGTCTGTGGTTATAATTCCATTTGCAGTGGGTTGTCTTTGTTATGTTAGTGAGGAAAGATTAGTGTAGGGCTTCTCATGTCTTGATTTAATCCCTTACAAAATATAAACGGAGCAGATTAAGGAAGCAAAGATGAAGGAAGACAGATGCCAAGTCACATGAAGATCTCCAAGGAATCTGGAAACAGAAGCTAAAGAGACAAGGAGCTTCCCCCAGAGCCCACAAAGGGAGAAAGCCTTCCCTTAGGACTGGTGCCCTAAATTCAGACTTCTAGCCTCTTAAGTTGTACGTGTGTAGAGTCCTGGTGTGGATTAATGTGCTGGACTGCAAAGTAGGTTTGATCCGCAAGGTCAATGGTTCAAGCTCACCAGTTGCTCCTCAGAAACCCAATAATTCACTATGGGTCAAACCAACTCGACAGCACTTTACCACAACAACAAAGTGTTTAGTCAGCACAATAGTCCCATATCAGATTGTTTCTTATGCCTACAAATCCAGACTTACTGGCATTCAAGTTTCTGCACAACCTTGAAGCTTTTCTTTCTTCCCATCTTCCACTACATTGTTCAGAACAGTATGACCAGAGAAAGTGCGGGGTCACTCTGTTCTTTAGTGCTTCAGAGTTGAGTAGAGATCTGACATGGAAGGTCCTATGTCACACCATTTTATTGGAAATTGCTAGGATGTTACCAGACTCTGTCTCAGATTTCTGTTTTGGCCTCAATGCTAGCTCAGGCTCAGAAGCAATCCTATGACAAGCTATCTAGATCAGTGTTATTTTTTTTAAAAAAATGGTGCCAAGCATCCCTTTCAGAGCAGTCTACTCAGCAGAGTTCAATAATTCATTGCAATGGTCACACATACTCACAGTCATGTGGTTTATTAGGAAAGTTGTTATTAAGTGCCATGAAGTTAATTCTGACTCATAGTGACCCTGTATAGGGTTTCCAAGGAGCTTGAACTGAGGACCTTTCGATTCAAGCTGACCTTGCAGTCTAGCGCATTAACCCACAGCACCACACCAGGACTCTATTAGGAAAGTTAACCGATTACAATTCAGGATCAGAAATGCTCAGGGCACAGTTCTTCCAGTCTGGAGTACCTCTCCTCAATCACATCCACAGACAGACCTCTCTCTGTCCCTTGGTCCCTTGGCCTGGCCTCTGCCATGCTTAAGCAATAAAGCCAAGCTCTTTTAGGGCTGCTAATACATTCTTACAGGACACACAGCACTCCACCTCAACTATCAACTAGAAGACACTCAGCTATAGCTCTGTGAGTCAGCAAATAGCTCAATGGGTGAACAAACCTGGTTCCTCCAATTAAGTGCCTGGAGCACCGCACTCTGCAAGCAAACTTCCTGTCCAAATCACTCAGCTTTACTTGCTCTGTGGGTGGGAAAACCCACTAGTCTGACTTGTGCTCTGGTTTTTGCTTCTGTTGTCATTCTTCTGTTCCTCTTCAGCCACTTCTCTGCTGCCACAGCTTTCTGTCCCTGGGTCAAGCAGCTTCACTGCACAGGGATCTTGGAGTCCAAAGGACACACTTCATCATTCCAGGCTCTTCTTACTTGATGGTACTGAGATTACTTCATTTTATACAAAGCAGGATGGCAAAACTGACCAATCACAATTAGCCCTGTTAACAATCACTTAAAATTGAATCATATAAATCCATCAACACCTTCCCCCAATTTTTCTTACCCAGACGCATCAAGAAAGGATCATCTGGTAGGAGTTTACAAAGACTATGGGTGACTATGAGTCAGAACAGACTCAATGGCACACAACAATAACAACAATGGCAAGAAGGGACATTAAATATTTTACTTCACCACATTTAGGTTAGGGCATTCACTGCAACCTAAAGTTATTAACTAATTTTGTCCTGTGTCTGGATGTATATTTGTTCATGACTAGATAAGTAGTTCCAATTCAATCTATATTCAGTCTTTTGACTACCAGGGTTGGATACTGAGAACCAGAAAAGGCAGAAGTCAAAAGAAAAACCTCTTTGGGAATGCTCAGCTACTCCAACGAAGAATCTTGTAACCAGAAAGCCAATGCATATAATGCCTTTTAATAAAGCAAAAGCCAAAAGACAGAGGAGAGAAAAGACAATGTGGTCACATCACACAAGAATCACCCTACCAGAGACTGGGATGCTCCAACATTGCTGGTAGGACTGTAAAGTGGTGCAACCACTGTGGAAAACTGAATAAAGCTTCCTCAAAAAGTTGGAAATAGAAATACCATACAACTCAGCAGTCCCTCTTCTTGGTATGTATTCCCAATGAATAAGAGCTGTGACACGAGTAGATATATTTACACCCATGTTCATCACAGGATTATTCACAACAGCAAAAAGCTGGAGATAGCCTAAATGTCCATCAATGGAAAAATGGATAAATAAGCTTTGGTACATACACACAATAGAATACTACCCAATGTTGAAGGGTAATGGTAAATCTGTAAAACAGCAAAATACTTTATAACATGGATGAACCTGGAGAACATTATGCTAAGTGAAATTAGTCAATCACAAAAGGGCAAAAAAAAAAAAAAAAAAAAAAAAAAATTCTTTCCTGGTTACCAGTGATGGAAGGGAAGCGAGAGTAATCCACTGGCTAGAGGATAGGCATATGTTAACTTGGGTGATGGGGAAGGCAATGTACAACAAGAGGGACGTTGACAGAAGAATGATAAAGATAGATGAAAACACAGGGAGGAATGCAAGGGTTAAAGGGGATAGAGGTAAATAGTGTTTTATACATGACCCTAAACAGCAATGCTCTATGGACAAGTTCATGGACAGTTACACAGGCTAAGTGGGAGGAAGAGTGGGAGTATACCCACAAATATATGAGTTTGACAAAGGATATTTGTATCTGCACATTTACCTTTGTTGCAAATACATTTATGAATGTGGTGGAGCTTACAGGGGCAAAATCAAGAAAACATCTTAAGGTAGTTTGTTACTCAGGACCATAGTCTCGGGGGTCACCATGGTCAGTTGGCATAAATAGTCCACAAAGACAATGTTCTACATCCTATCTTGGTGAGTAGCAACTGGGACCTTAAAAGTTCATGAGTAGCCACCTAAGCTGCAAATATTGATCTCTCCATGTGCCAATAGATCTCTCCATACGTCATAGAAAGAAGAGTGATGAAAATTGAAGGTGTTTGGAATCAACTAATCCAATGAGCCAATAGAATATGTGAATATCAGTCACCATAACTCTCAGACCAGAGGAACTATATGGTGCCCGGCTACCACTACCAACTTCTCTGAAAGGGATTACAATAAGAAGGTCCCCAACACATGAGAGAAAATGTGGAACAAAACTCAAAATTATTAAAAAAAAAAAAAAAAATTTGACCAGGCTTACTGGCCAAAAGTGACTGGAGGAACCCAAGACCATGGCCCTTGGCCATCCTTCAGGTCTGAAATGGAATTTCCCCTATTTTCAGCTAAGCAGTAGATAGGAATATAAGGGGTAACAACAGTGCTAATAAAATATGCTCACTATGGAATGGTCAACCATTCAAGATCAAAAGGGCAACATTTACCTAATGACAAAGTTGAAAAAGAATGGGAAGGGGCGTGGACTGGAAATAAGGTCTACAGGGAGGAAGCAGGATAATTGTTGCTACCTGGAGGGGATTGCCATCATTGAGATAAAAGAAAGTGTACGTTTTTCTTGAATGTAGAACTTATGATATGCTCTGTAAAACTTCATGGAATTCACAATTAAAAGTGAAAAAAAAAAAAAGTAAGAGTCATCATACCAAAGAGAATTGACATCCAGTCATTTAAGGAGGTGGCATAAAACCAAAAACTGATGGAATTGAAGGAAGAAACCTAAACTACACTGAAAGTATTAGTGCATTACAAGATTCCCGGAGTTGATGAAATAGCCATTGAGATGTTTCAACAAATGGATACAAACAGATGCAACCTTGGAATACAATGCTCATCCATGCCAGGAATTTTGGAAGACAGTTACCTGGCCAACGAATTAGAAGATATCCTTATTTGTGCCCATTCCAAAGAAAGATGATCCAACAGATTTTGAATATTGTTGAACAGTATCATTAATATTAATATCACAAACAAGTAGATTTTTTGCTGAAGATAATCAAAAAACAATTGCAGCAGTACACTGGCAGGAAATTGTCAGAAATTCAAGCTGGATTCAGAAGAGGATGTAGAACAAAAGAAATCATTGTTAATGTCAGATGGACCTTGACTGAAAGAGTAGAATACCAGAAAGATGTTAGCTGGGTTTCATTGACTGTAAAAAGGCATTCGACTGAGTTGATCATAATGAATTATGGATAACATTTCAGAGTAGAAATTCCAAAACACTTAATTGTGTTCATGTGGAACCTGTACAGAAGCACTTGTTGAAAAAAATACTGCCTGGTTTAATATCAGGAAAGATGTGCATCAGGGTTGTAGCCTTTCACAATACATGTTCAATCTGTATGCTGAGGAAATAATCCAAGAAGCTGACTATCTGAAAAAGAACTTTAAATTTGGAGGAGGACTCATTAATAACCTGTGATATGAAGATGACACTTTGCTGAAATTGAAGACAACTTGAAGTACTTACTAATGAAGATCAAGGACTACAGCCTTCAGTATGGATTACAACTCAACATTAAAAAAAAAAAAAAATTCTCAATAAGCAACCTCATGATAAATTAATAATAAACTGGAGTTTTCAAGCATTTTATTTTACTTCGATCCACAATTAACACCCCATGATAAATGGAGAAAAGTTTGTAGTTGTCCAAGACTTCATCTTGCTTGGACCCACTAGCAACACTCAGGGAAGCGGCAGTCAAGAAATCAAACGACGTATTGCATTAAGCAAATCTGCAGCCCAAGAACTCTTTAAAGTGTTCAAGAGCAAAGGTATCAGTTTGAGGACTAAGTAGACCTGACCCAAGCCATGGAATTTTCAGTAGCCTCATATGCATGTCAAAATTGGACAATGAATAAGGATGACCGTGGAAGAATTGATTTATTTGAGTTTTCATGTTGGAGAAGAATATTGAAGTTACTATGGATTGCCAGAAGAAAAAAAGGTCTGTGTTGGAAGAAGTACAGCTGGAATGTTCCTTAGAAGCTAGATGGTGAGCTTCTTCTCTCATAATTTGAACATGTTATTAGGAGGGACCAGTCCAAGAGAAGGACATCATGCTTGGTAAAGTGGAGGGTCAGTGAAAAAGAGAAAGACTCCCAATGAGATGGATTGGCACAGTGGCAGCAGCAGTGGGCTCAAGCTTAACCATTGTGACAATGGTATAGGTCTGGGTAGTGTTTCATTCTGTTGTACATAGGATCGCTATGAGTCCAAATTGACTGAACAGTACCTAACAGCAACAATTATTCCCAGATGAATCTGGGGACTATTCATGTTAGGTATGGTTATCAGCTTTCTCTAGCTATATTATTTCTATATTGATGATGAGAGAATTCCCATGAGGCCAAACCACTGAGCAATATTTCCAGAATTCAGGCCACTATTTTTATCTGGAAAAATTGCATGGAATGACCAGTGTAGATTTCTTCCTCATGCCCAAGGCAAATATTTTGCTGGCTGTTGGCGGGTGTGCTTCCTTCTCCCTCTGTCAAACATTCTATCAGAGCCTTCTTTTGATTACAAATGATTTCCCCCTATCTGTAGATCTCAAAAGACATGTTCTAGACCTGGAGCAACTTCATGTCAGTGGAAGCCAAAAAGGGTGGAAGGGTATGATGGTGGTGGTGGTTATGTGCCGTGGAGTCGGTTCACACCATAGCGACCCTGTGCAGGGTTTCCGAGGCTATAAATCTTTATGGGAGCAGAAAGCCTCATCTTTCTCCCATGGAGCTGCTGGTAGTTTTGAACTGCTGACCTTAAAGTTCGCAGCCCGATTCATAATCACTATGCTATCAGAGCTCCTTGTGGAAGGGTATAGGAGGGTAAAAGTGAATACTGAGAACAGGAATCCATAAACTGCAATTTGGTTCTGAAAGGTCTGTTGATCCATTCACTTCCCTGTGACAAATAGTAAGCTCCAAATAAGCCAGAGGTCCCTGTGTGGCTCAAGCAGTTTGTGCTCAGCCACCAACATAAAAATTGGCAGTCTGAACCCACCCAGTGTCACTGGCTGAGGTGCTTGACAATGTGTTTTCTTAAAGATGACATTCAAGAGAACCCTATGGATCAAATCTACTTTGTCACACATAGGGTCGCCATGAGTCAGAAAAGCCTCAACAACAAGGGGATTGATTGGGGTTTTGGTTGAATAAGCAACCCAGAAGCAAACTCTTCTCTGCAAACAGACCTTTCTAGCTGCATCCTTCAGGCTTAGAAGCCAAACTTCATTTCCCAAAGGATCCTGTTACAATACCAGCCCTCCAGCTGTCTGCAGCTGTGTGCCTTCCAGCCCTTCACAGCTGGCTTTTGAAATAGAAATGGCCTCTAAGATGATTTAGCAGTAGAGATCGTTTCAGATGTACACTGTGTTAAAACAGGATTCTAAAAGCAACAATTCAACTAAATGAATTGAAATATTAAATATAAAGGTGTATAACTCACTATCATGCATAGTAGATATTCAGTAACAGGCTGGTTTCGCCTTCACTCCTTTGTTTCCTGCCTCCCTTTTTATTCATGCTGAAATGCAGAACTGTTGAAAATGCTGTAAAAGCATTTTCCCTTGGGGACTGTAGACATTTCGTATGTGTGCACATTTGAGTGTGTATGGTGCATACATGTGTGAGTTCGTGAGTTTATGGAGTAAACTGCCTGGAGGCACATATGCATGAACAATGTGCATGTGCAGACTTAACGTATGCTCAGAATATTTTCCTACTATCAATCATCAATACTCTAAACTCAGTTTAAGATCTTGTAGGAGAGGAAAGCGTTTAAAGAGCTTTTACTCTTAAAAGAACAGCCTGGGAGTTCAGTTTCAAGTTTTTATGCGATAGATGGGGTTCAGTTAAAGACAATAACAGAATTAGAAATAAATCTGCTATGGCACAAACTGCTATAACCGATTTTCATTTAAATCAGAGGTGCTGCTTTCATCTGCTCTTAGTGACGTAAATTTCAACTATTGACTTCTTCCTGCTTTAAGTAATAAGCTCGGATCCCCAGGAGACTCTCACTGCATAAACATGGGAGGTTTGTTGCTGTTTTTAAGGCCGTTGAAAAGCCTACAAACTACAGACTTGCCTGGTTTTTGAAGGTTAAGTTCATATCTGCTGAGCTATTTGCTCAGAGCTTAATAGTTCTAACAAACAACTTTGGAATATGCATTTATATTAGATCTTTCTGCTTCTTATCCCTATTTGTATATCCTTCTGGAATCTCAAGCTCTGGTTCATTTATCCATTCTTCTTCTCTGCCTTTCCTTGCTTTCTTTCATCCTTACTTTCCTTTCTCTTTCTCACTATCCATTTTTTCTTTCTTTATTCCTTTATTCCTTCTGTCTATGACACAGCCTCCTTTTAGGCAGACTGAATAAATATATCAGGTGCCTCTTATTTTGCTCCCTTTGTGAAATACCTTCTTCCAACCCGTCTTTTCCCTCAGCTGGGACTCTCCAAAGGTGTAGGTCTCACAGGGACTGAGTGGTGTAGCAAGGAGGGAAGAGAGAGACACAAGATCTTGTTAGGCAAAGACATAGGCCCCCACAACAATTGATCTCACCAAAGTCTTTTTCAAATCTGTAATTATTTTCATACAGTTGAAGAAGGTTGAATTGTTGAGTTGTTCCTTCCAGCTTCAGCTTCTTGGTCCCCATCCCCTCCCACCTGTCTACTTCACTGAGCAGAGGAACAGAGAACACAGCACAGTAAAAGAAGAAAATGGATAATGTAAGAAAAGATTTGACAACTTAAAGGAAAACATCAAAACATTCTGAAAATTATGGGTCAAAATTAGAACCCAGAAACAAGATGGTTTATATTACTCTTTTAGACAAACATTTGTGTGAGCTGTCCCCGAGCTGGCCCATGCCAGCTGTGTGTCTGTTATTCCTGGTGGAGCCCCAGTGTTGCAGATTCTTTCACTACCTTGTTGGGGTTAGGGGTGGTCTTGGGGGACTCTGGAGAGCAGGGAGGGAAGACCTTGGAGATTGTTGAATGTACAACACTGCTCCACACCACAGCTAGGAGTTTATCCTATTCGTTTTGAAGTTTGCCTCAAACTACAGAGGTGAAATGTGAGTTTAATACGACTTCCCCTCACCACACATGCAGCCAAATATCCTTGGCTTTTCAATAGTCCATGACCATAAGATTAGTTTGAACCAAAAGGTGGGTGGTTCAAACTCACCAGCCACTCATTTTGAGTGGAAATGACGCAACAGTACTTAACAGCAACAATTCAATGGTCCTGCTGTGGCACCTCAGGATAATGTGCTGGACCACAAAGTCAGTTTGAATCACAAGGTCGGCGGTTCAACCCCACCAGTGACTCCTTGGAAACTACATAAGGGTCGCTATGGATTGGAACTGACTCAATGGCACTTAACAACAGCTACTTGTCACTGTTGAGTCTTCATGTTTTGTATTTTTTTTCTTGGAGTTTTAACTCTCAAGCTACCCATCTCTGGCTTAAGCTTCATGTTGTTGTTGTTGTTAAGTGCCATTGAGTTGATTCTGACCCATAGCGACCCTGTATAGGTTTCTGAGGAGTAGCTGGTGATCTTGAACCACTGACCTTGCAGGTCAAACGGCTTTGCATTCTGGTGCATTAACCCACAGCGCCACACCAGGACTCCAAATTCCTACTTCCTGGGAATAGATCCTTCCTTATCTTCTTTCTTCCTTTCTGCTTCTCCTACTTGTTTCCTTCCTTCCTCTCTTGTCTTTCTCCTACCCTCTATTCCTTCTTTCCTTCATTCTTACTTGCTCCTTTCTAAAATATTTGCTTTCATTCTTTATTTCATGTTTTCAAAGGGGATAGAAAAAGCAACAGAGGAGTCCTTGGAAACTCTGTCTAGGGACACAACACATCAGGACTGTACCAAGGTGAAGTGAGGGACGTAAGGATTCAGCCAAGGCAATAGTTTACCCTCTCTGCCCAGAGACTGGCATTCTCTTTCCCTGTATTTTTCCCATTCCTTATTGCTGTATTTGTTGAAGTCTCTTCAGAAAGCTAAAATCTATCCCTTGTTGCCAGACTAGTCCCAAGGTTTTGGCACTGAATGCAGCCTTCATGTGTTGCCCTTAAGTAGCAAAATAGTTTATTAGTAAGTTGTCCCTTGATGTCCCATAATTGCCTTGCTGGGGACCTTCTTCTTCATCTTGGCCTGTATCTATCAAGGCCGAGTTCTTCAATTTACTGTTGAGTAGGTTTGATGATAATTTTTTTAAGTGCTTTTTATAGTTTTTCCTGAACTTTTTAAGCATCCTAGGTTTTTTTCCCCCTTGAAAACCCAATGGACTTGCCAAAAATCTCTGTGAATGCGAGACCAGCAGTAACCACTTATACACACATACAAGCTGTACCTCACCCAAGATATGGGGCCAATCAGTACCCATGAATCATCAAGTACTTTCACAAAACCAACATGTTGTAGATTCACTAAATTGATCTGTTAGTTTATTATTCTGTTTTATTTTTTCATTTTTGTCATTGTAAAAACCAACTTTAATGTTAAGTTCCAAATGGATTCTAATGGAAAGCCACGTTATTTCAGCAAGAAACCTTCCCTGAAGTTTATCTGAAACCAGCTTGTTATACTCCATTCTTTCCACATACTGTTAATAGTAATTACTATTCACTCATTAAATATTACTCATCAAGCAATGTGCTAAGGGATTGATATACGTTATCTCATGTAATCTTTAAGATAATCTTATTAAGTGGGTAATATATTATTCATTGATTTTACAGATAAAGAAACTGAGGTCCAGAAAAGTTAAGTCACCTGTGTAATGTCTATGTCTTCAAATAACTTGTAAAATGCAGAATGTTCTCTCCCTGCCCCTTACCTTCATCACATGATATATATCATCAGCTCTGCACATAGTAGACACTGGATAAGTAGCATTCAAGGCTGACTGTCCAAGAAGCAAATTTAAACTAAAGACCAAGAAACCATCAAGGCAGGTTATATTATGATTTCTTCCAAATCTCTTGTCTTTTAAAGTTCCTAAATCACTCCCCAAACTACAAGCTAGCAAGGAGATTTTGTGGCATCCTATTTTGGAGTCCTGGTGTGGTACTATAGGATAAGCACTCAACTACAAGGTCAGTGGTTCAAACTCACCAGCTGCTCCTAAGAAACCCTATACAAGGGCATTTTGAGTCGGAGTAGAATCAATGGCACTTAAGAACAACAACACATTAAATTTTAGTGCCATAATTGGGGACTACAAATCCACATAGCAATTGGATTTTGTGCACCTCCACCCCCAACACACACTGAATATGTGTTGAATTCCTAGCTCTTGTGGATGTGATCCTGTTTGGAAATAAGAGTTTTTTTTCTTTTTCTACATTACTAAGAGGCCGTGGAACGAGAGATATCATTGCTGATGTCCGATGGATCTTGGCTGAAAGCAGAGAATATCAGAAGGATGTTTACCTGTGCTTT
>NW_006411394.1:0-2664 GCF_000296735.1 Chrysochloris asiatica
GAAGTATGAATCTAGGAAAATTGACAATTGTTGAAAATGAAATGGAATGCATTAACCTCGATATCTTTGGCATTAATGAGCTGAAATGGACTGCTATTGGACATTTTGAATCTGACAACCATATGATTTACTATGTCAGGAATGACAAATTAAAGATGAATAGTGTTGCATTCACCATCAAAAAGAACAAATCCAGATCAGTCATGAGGTACAATGCTGCCTGTGATAATATCCATGCTCTTTCAGGGAAGCCCAGTTAATACCACTATTATTCAAATTTATGCACCAACAACTAAAACCAGTGAGGATGACATAGAAGAATTCTACCAACTTCTTCAATCTGAAATTGATCAAACATGCAATCAAGATGTATTGATAATTACTGGTGATTGGAATGCAAAGGCTGGAAACAAAGAGGAAGGTTCAGTAGTTGTAAAATATAGCCTTGGTGATATAAATGATGCTGGAGATTGCATAACAGAATTCTGCAAAACCAATGATTTCTTCATTTCAAATACCATCTTTAGACAGCATAAGAGATTATTATACTCATGGACCTCACCAGATGGAATACACAGAAAGCAACTTGACTTCAACTGTTGAAAGAGATGGTGGAAAGCGCCATATCATCAGCCAAACAAAAGAAGTCCAGGGGCAGATTGCAGAACAGACCATTAATTGCTCATAGGCAAATTCAGACTGAAGTTGAAAATGAAAACAAGTCCATGAGAGCTAAAATATGACCTTGAATATATCCCACTGGAATTTAGAGATCATCTGAAGAACAGATTTGATACATTAGACACTAAAGACTGAAGACCAGAACAGTTGTGGGATGACATCAAGAACATAATACTGGAAGAAAGCAAAAAAATCATTAAGAAGAGAACGTCCAGTTTGGCTGCAGTAGAGAGAGCCAGATAGGGAAGTCTCTGTGGTGGAGGGACTAAAAACTCACTGAGGAAGCACTCACAGAACAACTCCACTTCTCTGGATCTACCATAAGGTCCAGGATGTCAGTTTCCAGCACTCTCCAGTGAAAAAATCATTATATTAAGGAAAATACTGTCAGTTAGGAATCTGGAGACGGGACTCCCTCTGTGGCCACCCCACCCTGTCAGAGTTTAGAGGGCAGGGTTACAGCCAGATCGGCTCAGGGAACCGGGCAAAAAACATTGCAGGGACATTTGCAAAAAGAGGCACCTGAGACTCTGTACATTTTTCCCTCCTCTTCCCTGTCACTCCTTCTTTGCCCAGCCCAAACACCTTCAGGCAGTTTGGTGTGCATAACCACCACCACCACCCCCATCCCCCCCTCCCCCCAAAAAAAGAGGTCCAATGCTGACCTCACAGTTTTCCCATGTTACAGAGAGAAGGAGCTTGGCAGCTACTTATGACATAAGCCATGGGGATGCAACTCTAACATTTACTTGTGCGGGGCCCTTGGTGTGGGCTGTGGAGTCAGTTCTGACTCCTGGCAACCCTGTGTGGGGTTTCATAGGCTGTTGGGTCTTTGCAGGAGCAGAGCACCTCAGCTTTCTTCTGCAGTGCAGCTGGTGGTTTTGAGTTACTGACCTTGCAGTTTGCAGGCCCATTCATGGCTGCTGTGCTACCTGAGCTTCTAGTGCAGGACCCTTATAAAACAATCTGTAAAACCCCAATATAAAAGGACTCAACCATCTCAAGAATTGTGCTATGCACAGGGAGATACCTAACTGATCTTCAGAGACAAAAATAGTGACAATATTTCTCCCATTAACTTCTCAATATCTACCTGTGCACCTCTACAATAGTGACTAGAGGAGGAACCTGAGTGAGCTGCCACCCTCTGCTGGAGGCTTCTACCTTACACACACTATGCCGGTCTAGCACGAGACAATCAGCCACAGCTTTATTTCTGTTCCAAAGTGGTGGTTTTTTTCTCTGCATTTATATTATTTATGCTTTGGGTCCTTTTGATCACACATCTTTCCTAGAGGTGGGAGCTTTTTCTCCCTATGTTACCCAGGAAGAGACAGCAATCATGGCCTTATAGCCAAGCTATATGCATACCCCATAATATTCCACCACTGAGACAAGAGCCAACAACAACAACCAACAACATGCGAAAAGGGAAGCCTATCTCCTGATCATATTCACCAGGAGACACTCAGTAAACTTAATAAACAACAACAAACATTCACTTAAGCATTAAAAACTCCCCACATAACTATTGGAAATGACAAACAAAAAACAACAAAATATATCAAAACATGTCCAAAAACAGAAGAGAGTAGCTGAGACTAATGAGCTGGAGACAGACAAAGGCTTTCTAGAAGAGGAAGAACAAGTTTTGGATACACTGGGAAGGAATTCAGAAAAATGATATGGAAACAAATTCAAATGCTCTGAAAAGGGGTGGAGGAACACAAGGAAGAAGTCAGGAAAGTACTACAAGAGCAATCAAATAAGATTGATACAGCATTGGAAACAATTCAAAACTTGCAAAAAGAGATCCAAATGATTAATTATAAGATATTGGAAATGAACAAAACACTGAAAGGGGAAAGGGGCAGAATAGAAGAGATGGAAGACAGAAATAGTGAGCTGGAAGACAAATCTCTCAATTCTGCTAAGATAGAAGAACAAGCAGAAAATAGGATAAAAAATCGGAAGAGAGTGTAA
>NW_006411394.1:6851-8329 GCF_000296735.1 Chrysochloris asiatica
ATGGGCAACTTGGACATTGGCTACCCAGAATGAGGGGCCACAGAGGCAAGAAGTGACTGGCTTACAAGCTTTCAAGAAGGAACCTAGATCCAGAGGGCATGGAGCAAGGTAAAAACTCTACTGAGTAGTATCCAATCTGTCTAGATGGGGCTGATGAAAGGAGATGCTGATAGGTCTCTTGCAATACAATAGTGAATAATTGTTATCAGGACTGATTGTAAGGGCTGGGAATGTAGAGGTAGATGTTTTGTGGCAAAGCAAGGGGAGGGATTAACTTTGCAGTCTAGGAGCAGTGGTCCCTGGGACCATCAAAGGAGAAGAGCAGAGAATGGAATTCTACTCAGAGAAGCAGTGATGCCAGAGATGGAGGCAGAGATGATGACATGGATTGATGAACCCAGAGATAAAGAGGAGCTGTGTGTGATGACTGGGGGGCAATCTTGTGGGGTATACCCTTTGGTTGGTATTGATGCATGGAGGGGATCAATGTGAAGCCAATGTTCTCCAATGTAAACTATCACATAATTCACAATAAAGCATTAAAAAAAGAAAGTCATTAAGTATACAAGAAAGAAGGAAAAGATCAAAATAGATGTCAGAATAGACACTGAAACTTGTTCGTCAGCATAGAGATGCTAAAGCAAATGGAAGAAATGAGTAGGTACAAGAGCTGAACAGAAAATTTCAAAGGTCAGCTCGAGAAGACAACATCAAATATTACAGTGAAATGTGGAAGGATCTGGAGTCAGAAAACTAAAAGGGAAGAACACACTCAGCATTTCTCAAGTTGGGGTAACTGAAGAAGAAATTCAAGCCTCGGCTGTCATAATTGAAGGATTCTCTGGGCAAATTACTGAATGATGCAGAAAGAATCAAAAGAAGATGGAAGGAATACACAGTCACTGTACCAAAAGGAAATGATTAATGTTTAACCATTTCAAGAGATGGCATATGCACAACAGCCATTGATACTGAAGGAAGATGTCCAAGGTGCATTGAAGAAATTGGCAAAAAAAGAAGCATGGGGCTTTGATGGAATAAAAATTTGAAATCTTTCTAGAAAGTGAAGTGGCACTGGAGGCACTCAAAAATTTGGAAGACAACTATCTGGCCAACTGATTGGAAGAGATCTGTATTTTTGCCTATTCTAAAGAGAGGTGACCCAACAGAATGCAGAAATCCTCAGATAATTTCTTTGATATGCCGTGTGCGTAAAGTTTTACTAAAGGTAATACAGAAACAGCTGCAAGCACACATTGATGAGATCTTCCAGAAGTTAAAGCCGGATTCAGAAGAGGACGTGGAATAAGAGCTATCATTGCTGATGTCCAATGGATCTTGGCTGAAAGGAGAGAATACCAAAAAGATGTTTACCTGTGATTTATTAGCTACACAAAGGCTTTTGATTGTGTGGGTCATGACAAGCTATGGACAACATTGTGGAATATGCGTATTACAGAACATTGATTTGTTCTTAC
>NW_006411394.1:9359-10963 GCF_000296735.1 Chrysochloris asiatica
TCCTTAGGATTTTCAAGACTAAATCTTGTGGGGAGCAGGTAGCCACGTTTTTCTCAGATTGGTTGGTTGATTTAAACCACCAACCTTTGATTAACTGTCAAGGCTTTAATCGCTACATGATCAGATCTTCTTAATTGTAATATTGTTATTGTGGTTAAGTACCATCAATCAATTCTGACCCATAGCAACCCTTTATAGGCTTCCTTAGAAATAGCTGGTGAATTGAAACCACTGACCTTCCAATTCAAACCAGCCTTGCTGTCAAGTGCTTATCCCACAATGCCATAGGAGAAAATGGGGATAAAAGGCATTTAGATGTGAAGGGATTAGGGATATAACTGGCTATTAGAGTGAGAAGGGCAGATTTCAAATAATTCCAGGGTGCTTTAATCTAATATTAGAAAAACATGTAACAATCTAATATTAGAAAAACATGTAACAACCAATTTACTTCTCTTTTGTTTAAAAATATTCCATCTATGTTATTCATTTATAATTTGGGTTTTGCATGAAGCGGTTTTGATGAATTATTATGGCCTATCCATTATGCTTTAATGCTTGATAGCTAGAACAGATAGATGCTTTCTGAGTCCTCCTGTTTTGAAAATGTGTGCAGACTGAGAAACCATCATCTGAATAATTCAACAGGAAAATATCTGATATTCCTTAGGTTGCCATGATCTTTAAGCCTGGCTACAGATGCATTTTGCCTGAGCCAAATGATCTCAATTAAGATTAAAGTTCCAAGCAAAACATAGGAGCTATATTCTCTGAATGAGTTCTAAATCTGGCGAAATGAGTTCAGCTATTTTAGACACCACTAAAGCAGAATATATTTTATGATAATAAATTAAATCACATAACCAAATGAATGTACTTCTTGTCGCTTAGCAAGATAACTATTGCAAGCTAAATTCTAAAAGCTGCGTATTTAATTGATAAAAGCACATTTATTGCATTAGGAATATGTAAAGTTACTCTGTAATGTCAACTACCACATAGAATTCTTGTCTCATTAATTCCAAAGACACACTGTGCAAGTTTTATGGTAACTTTGACAAATTAAATATTTTAGTGTTTAAATTTGGATTTTGTCTTCTTTCTTGCCAAATTATTTAACTTCATACATGCTAGCTTTGTAATCATTAATTGAAATTTAATTACCATATAACTGGGAGGGTTATGTTTAAATTATATTTTATTTCATTTAAAATTAATGCTTGTTTTAATGGATTACCCACCCCCCCCTCACCACCACAGGCTATAATGGGGAATTTTCCACAAAGTCTGTTGGTCTTGATCATTCTTCCTACCTTATCAGTCAAGTAATTTATCTCCATGGTCAACTCCTACTTGAGTTTGTTTTTGTTAAAAACTTCTCTGATAAAAGCTTGTAAGCCTGTCTTCAGCCTGTAACGGATTGGAATACCTAAAAGGGGTTCTAGAACTTGTCCAGTGAAATAGGCCTCCTGTGGAAACTTTGCAGTGTATATGACCTTAGGTGGAATCCTGAGCCCTATCCAGAATCTTCTGAGGTGGGCATTCCCACTAGAAATTACAAGCAGACCAGCCTGGAACAGATAGAGTGACAGAAGATACATCTT
>NW_006411395.1:0-445 GCF_000296735.1 Chrysochloris asiatica
TATTCCATTGTGTGTATGTACCACAGTTTGTTTATCC
Source organism: Chrysochloris asiatica (assembly GCF_000296735.1). Taxonomy (NCBI): domain Eukaryota; kingdom Metazoa; phylum Chordata; class Mammalia; order Afrosoricida; family Chrysochloridae; genus Chrysochloris; species Chrysochloris asiatica. The sequence continues at coordinate 38 of NW_006411395.1, forward strand.
ACTCTTCAGTTGATGGACTCTCTGGCTGTCTCCATCTCTTTGCTATTGTAAATATTGCTGCTATGAACATTGGTGTGCATTTATTTTCTCGTGTTGTGGCTCATATTTCTTGTGGATAAATACTAAGTAGAGTAATTGCTGGATCATATAGTATTGCTATTTTCAACCTTCTGAGGAAGTGCAGTAATGCTTTCCATAGAGGTGGGACCATTTTGCAGTCCCACCAGCAGTGCAGGAGTCTCTCCACATCCCCGCCAGCATTTATTGTCCTCAATGTTATTGCTGGTGTGAAATGATATCTCATTTTTGATTAGCATCTCTCTAATGGCTAGTGATCGTGAACATTTCTTCATATGTTTGTTGGCTGCCTGGATCTCCTCCTTGGTGAAGTGTCTGTTCATATCCTGT
>NW_006411395.1:2143-3098 GCF_000296735.1 Chrysochloris asiatica
CTGGAATAATTTGACTACAATTGGTGAGTTTTTCTCTGAATGTTTGGTAGAACTCACCTGTGAAGTCATCTGGCCCTGGGCTTTTGTTGTTTCGCAGTCAATTTCTTCTTTTGTTATGGGTTTGTTCAAATTTTCTACTTCAGTCTGAGTAAGTTTAAATAGGTCGTGTTTTTCTAGAAATGTATCCATCTCATCCAAATTTTTTAATTTGTTGGAGTACAGCTTTTCATAGTATTCTGTTATTATCCTTTTGATTTCATTTGGTTCTGTTGTGACTTCACCTATGTGGTTTCTAATGTGATTTATTTGTGTCTTCTCCCTTTCTTCTTTAGTTAGTTTTGCCAATGGTCTGTCAATTTTATTAATCTTTTCAAAGAACCAGCTTCTTGTCCTGTTGATTCTTTCTATAGATTTTTGATTTTCCATCTCATTTATTTCAGCTCTTCTCTTTATTTTTTCCCTCCTTTTGGTGACTGTAGGTTCCCTCTGCTGGTCTGCTTCTAATTTTTGAAGATGTTGTGTCAATGTGTTGATTTTGGCTCTTTCCTCTTTTTGGATGTGTGCGTTGATAGCAATACATTTTCCTCTCAAGACTGCTTTCACTGTGTCCCAAAGATTGGTATGTTGTGTTTTCATTCTCGTTTGTTTCTAGAAACTTTGTGAATTCACATTTAATTTCCTCTTTCACCCAGTCGCTTTTCAGCAGGTTGTTGTTCAGTTTCCATGTATTTTACTTTATTGTTTTGGTCTTCTTATTGTTGATTTATATTGTTATAGCATTGTGTTCTGAGAAGATGCTCTGTAGAATTTTTATGGTTGTGAATTTATGGAACCTTGCTTTGTAACCTAACACATGGTCAATTCTGCAAAATGTTCCATGCACACTGGAGAAGAATATGTTTTGTTCCGTTGTTGGATAGAATGCTCTGTATACATCTATGAGTTAAAGTTGGTT
>NW_006411395.1:3473-8012 GCF_000296735.1 Chrysochloris asiatica
GTCTTACTCAATTGACTCTTTGATCATGAGATAGCGTCCTTCTTTGTCTCTTATGCTGGTTTTTATCTTAAAGTCTACTTTGTCAGAGAATGGTATTGCCACTCCTGCTTGTTTATTGGTGTAGTTGGTTTGGTAGATTTTTCTCCATCCTTTAACTTTTAGTCTGTTTTGTCTTTGTGTGTCAAGTGTGGTAATATGAGAGGTTGACCCATGACCGGGCAGTGTTTCGTTCTGTTGTGTATAGGGTCACTATGAGTCGGTACTGACTCAATGGCACCTAACAAAAACAACAACAATAGTGCTGCAATAAACATTGGTTTGGATATATCTACTTATGTGCTGTCTCATATTTCTTGTGGACTTATACCAAGTAGAGAAATTGCTGGATCATAAGGTATTTCTATTTCCAACTTTCCTAGGAAGTGCCAAATCGTTTTCCAGAATGGTTGGACCATTTTACATTCCCACCATAAATGTAGAAGTGTCCCAGTCTCTCCACATCCCTGCCATCATTTATTATCCTCTGCTTTATTGAACTTCGCTGGTATTGCTGGAGTGAGATGAGATCTCATCATTGTTTTGATTTGTATATCTCCAGTGTGGTGCTGTGGGTTAATGCGCCAGACTGCAAAGTCATTTGAACTGCAAGGTTACCGGTTCAAGCTCACCAGCTGCTCCTTTGAAACCCTATATAGGGTCACTATGGGTCAGAATCGACTTGATGACACTTAACAACAACAACAAATGACTACTTATCATGGGCATTTATTCATATGTTGTTTGGCTGTCTGACTGTCTTCCTTGTTGGAGAGTCTGTTCATGTTCTGTGTTCAGTTTAACTTTTTATTGCTAATTGAGTGAAGATTTACAGAACAGACCATCACTTTCACATTCAACAAATCATATATTTTACTTCGTTATATGTTTACAATCCCCTTCATGCACCAACAGTTAACATCATTTACCTCTCTTCACTTTAACCACTGCATTCCTCCCTGTATCTCCCACCACCCCCATATTTCCTCTGCCAACCTTCTTCTGTTTTTTTTATTGCCTGCCCTGTCACCCATGTCAATGTGTATCTACCCTCTGTTGTTGTTGTTAAGTGCCGTGGAGTCGGTTCCGACTCATAGCGATCCTGCACAGGGTTTCCGAGGCTGTAAATCTTTACGGGAGCAGAATGCCTCATCTTTCTCCCACAGAGCAGCTGGTAGTTTCGAACTGCTGACCTTGCGGTTCACAGCCCGATTCGTAACCACTACGCTACCAGAGCTCCTTTAATACCCTCTAGCATATGTATTATTTCCTCCTCCTCCCAAAGCAACCATAGATTTTTTTTTTTTTAATCAACAAACCCCCGCCCCTTTTTATTTTTTCCATTGATGTACAATAAACAAACAAAATGCAAAACCATGTAGGGATATATAATCATTTAAACACCCAAGGGGCACATTCTGGGAGCCAGTCTCCTGACTGCCAGCACACAGCCTTTCTTTCTTTCCATGAGTATAGAGTCTACAGCTGCTCAATCTCTCCATGCCATCACCTCTGCCTCCATCTGTGGTGTCTTTGCTTCTCTGGTTAGGGTTATACGTTCAGCTCATGCTCTTCCCTCTTGATGTTTCCTGGGTCCTCTGTTTCTACAACGTATGATTGATCACTCCCCACTTTGTATTACACATCCTCCACCTTCACAGTTGTGACAACTAAGCATGGTAGCAACTACTCAATATTGAATGAATGAATCCTATGCCCATATCCTTTCTCCAGACCCATCAAAATAAGAGGAAAACTATTCAATGGGGATTCTACTTTCTCCCACATACTTTGAAAGTACCTCCTTCTGAAAAACTCATAAGCCAGCCACTTCATGCCTTTATTATCCCCCCCCCCCATTTAAGGTTGACAATGACTAAGTTGCCCTCCCCAATCCTGAACTATGATGTAACTACCACCTAACCTGGTATCTACCCTCCCCTCCTTCCCACTTTTGGTAACCAACAAAGGTTGTTGTTGTTGTTGTTTCCTTTTTATTATTGGTACATTTTTTAAGCCTTTACAATAATGGTCTTATAAAATATCTATCCTTTTGTGACTGACAGATTTCACTCAGCATAATGTCCTCATCCACATTATGAAGTGTTTTGTTTTGTTTTGTTTTTTAAATGAATGTTTTTTTGTGTGTACTGTGTGATAGTTTACATGGAGAAACATCAGTTTTACATTCATTCTATCATACATCGTTTCATTGCCATGGTTACCATCCCATCCATGCATCATCCCCCCACCAAAAGGTATACCCTACGCACCCTCCCCCCACTGTCCTCAGCACACAGCCCCCTTCCTTCTCTGAATCTCAAGTCCCCAGTCACTCCATCTCTTCACATCATCCTCTCTGTCTCCATCTCGGGCCCCACTGCTTCTCTGGGTGGGCTCCCGCTCTCCACTCCTCTCCATTGATGGTCCTAGGGCCCTCCGCTCCTAGACTGAAAGGTTAGTCTCTTCCCTCTTTGCTATAAAATATTCACCTTTACATTTCCAGACCTCACAATCAGTCCTGGTAGCAATTATTCACCATTGCATCACAAGAGACCCATCTGCATTTCTTTTCATCAGCCCTTCCCAAACAGGTTGGGTACTAATCACTGGAAACTCAACTATCGTCCCCTCCCTGTGGGTCTAGGTTCCCTCTTGAAAGCTTGTAAGCCAATCACTTTTTACCTTTGTATCCCTCCCTCCATTTTGGGTAGCCAATGTTCAAGTTGCCCATCCCTATCCACTCTTTGTGTGGAGGGGATGGGAGTAGTTCATGGAGCTGGGAATTGTTTCCTCTTTTGAGCTACTGCATTTATAGGTGTAGGTCAAGTTCATCAAGTTGTATCAGATGACACCTTTTTTTTTTTCTTCCCCCTCTTCTTTCTTCCTGCGTTGAGTTCTGTTCATACAGTCATTGAAGTCAGGTCAAGTGTGCAAGTGTGGGTGTTCTTGCTTGCGGCTGTCCACCCTCTTCTTATCAGCTGGCCGCTTCGCTCTCCACTCCAGTCCTCCGTGGCTGTGTCATTGACTCTGAGCCCATGAGTCCCAAGGTGCTGCCTCACTGCTGGCCGGCCAAGTCTCCACCCGGGTTCAGAGTAGTCTGCTGAACAAAGTAGGGCTTAGCTCGCTGCTTCATTGATGTTGTTCGGTCACTTCTCTTTATGGGTGACGTGCATGGTCACCAATCAGAGCATGTACCTCCATTGTGTCTTAGTTTTGGGAGAGGATTTGCACTGAGAGGACCCAACCACTTACCCTGATGTCTCCTGGGCAAGCAACTTGTTTGTTCTTGTGGTAACAGTCGGACTGCCCTTACTGTTCTGTATTTTTCCTGTAGGTCTTTCTTTCAAGAAGTGTCTTATGGTTTTCTGGCTGCTCCAGGCTGGTCCGCTTGTCCTTTCAATAGGAAAGTTTCCTGTCTCTGAGGGTCTGGATGTGGTTAGGTTTCGATCTATATTCTTATGTATTGCCGAGGCTCTTCAGGAAATCTCCTTCACTGGATACATTGTAGTCCCATTTTAGGTATTCCAATCGGTTCTAGGCAGAAGACGGACTTACAAGCTTTCTATGGTGACATCTCTGGCTATTCCTTTCTCTCACCCTTCAGTGTCTGTTTTATAATATAATGTATGGGAAACCAAGGTTCAAAAGTCAGCCAAGCATCTTAACGTTATTCTCCCCTTTTCCTTATTCCAACCATATCCCAGTCTCTGCATCACAGAGCCCTGTTGTTCACAGGCTGTGCCTACATATTTTTTTACTTCTGTCCCATTTAGCTCATTCATATCTGTCAGGTTGTTCTCTCATTTGCTTTGTTCTTCCATTCCACTCTCTCTGCTTATATATTTCCCATCATCCCCACACCCAAACTATGCTGTGTCTACTCCCTGCCCTGTGTTCCACCTTCCCCTCCCGCCCCTAACCCTACCCCTTAGTCACAGCATCCTGCTAAGAATCCACTTTAGTGGAATAGTATGGGTTCTTTTTTTTAGTCTTTTGCATTAGTGGTCCTATGCAGTATTTTTCCTTTTGTGATTGACTAATTTCTCTCAATATAATGTCCTTAAGGTTCATCCATGTTAGGAAGTGGCATGCAGGTTCCTTGTTATTTTTCAAAGTAGCATAGTATTCCATTCTGTGTATATACCACAGCTTGTTTATCCATTCTTCAGTTGATGGGCATTTTGGCTGTCTCCATCTTTTTGCTATTGTAAATAGTGCGGCTATGAACATTGATGTGAATATATCTTCCCGTGTTGTGGCTTTTTTCTTGTGGGTAAATACCCAGTAGAGGAATTGCTGGATCGAATGATATTTCTATTTTCAATCTTCTGAAGAAGCACCATATTGCTTTCCAAAGAGGTTGGACCATTTTGCGGTCCCACCAGCAATGCAGGACTGTTCCAGTCTCTCCACATCCCTGCCAGCATTTATTGTCCTCAACTTTTTTGATCTTTGCTGTTATTACTGGTGTGAGATGATATCTCATTGTTGTTTTGATTT
>NW_006411395.1:10857-11324 GCF_000296735.1 Chrysochloris asiatica
AGGATTGGAGGAAGACTCATTAACAACCTGTGATATGCAGATGATTCAACCTTGCTTGCTGAAAGTGAAGACTTGAAACATTTACTGATGGATTACATCTCAATGCAAAGAAAACAAAAATCGGAGCCTTCAGGCGCTTCTTCGACCAGGCAGCTCAGGTAGGACAAGCTCCAGGGAAAAGGGGCGGAATCACACAAGGAAACCTCTGTCTAGCAGAAAGACAGCCTTTGAGTAAACATAAGATCTTATATTTCAACATTCTGAACTCATTTTTTTAAAAGATCAAATTGCTGAGGAATTACAGGCATGTTGAGCTTTTGCCTGCCTGCACGCAGCTCCTGCTCCCACGCCGGCGAGTGCCTCCGCCCCCTGCAGAGCTTGGAGTGCAGGGCTAGAGCAATCCCATTTAGAAGGCTGCATTTCCAGAGGAGAGGAAGCATAAACTAACAAAGCCAAACAAATAGAGA
>NW_006411396.1:0-1758 GCF_000296735.1 Chrysochloris asiatica
CCCCCCTAACCAGATGGATTGACACATGGCAAAATCAATGGGCTCAAACGTAACAACAGTTGTGAGGTTGGCACCTACCAACAAGAGCAACAAGGCTGAGAAGGGAGAAGATACCTCATCTTCACTATAAAAATATTACTGTTGTTGCTAAGTGCCGTGGAGTCTGTTCTAACTTACAACAACCCTGGGTTTCCAAGGAGAACCTAGTGGGTTTCAGCTGCCAACCTTGTGGCTAGCAGTCCAGTGCTTATCCTACAGTACCACACCAGGACTCTTTACTGTTGTTAAGTGCCGTCGAGTCCATTTCAACTCATAGACACCATGTTTAGGGTTTCCAAGGAGTGAATGCTGCATTTGAACCACGAATGAGGTTCAAACTGACCTTGTGGTCCAGTGCTCATTCTATAGTGCCACACCGGGACTCCAGGACTCTATTAAATCTTAAGTAGGAATAAGAACAAAACAAGTCTATACAGAACACCCAGGTGAGGAAAGAAAATAATAGTCGTAATGATGAATTTCCAAAGTTCTGCCTTCATGAGATAAACTTTTATAGGGCACAGAGAACAAAGGAATCTCCTCCCACAACCATAACTGACAGCAGCAATGTTTCACTTATGCACTGCGCCTACAGAAACAGGGAGGAGACTTACACTCAGGAAGCTTATAGACAATCTCTGAGGTTCTCAGGGTATAATATCACAACCAGACAATCATTAAGGGTTGTGCCCAGGAAAGTTCCTGCAAGGGACAGCTGAAAGAACTGACTTCAAACCCACTTTTTTTTTTTAAGGTTTTTATTGTGGATTGAGTGAAAGTTTACAGGGCAGATCATCAGTTTTACAGTCAACAAATCATACACCTTGTTCTATTACAATGATTATAATTCCCTCCATGTACCATCAGTTAACAATATTTCTCTCTGTTTACTTTAACTTTAAAAAAAACCCAACAATATTCAAGCATATAAAACAATTTACACCTCCAAAGGGCACATTCTGCAAGTCTGCCTCCTGGCCACCAGCTCTTAGTCCTTCTCTTCCCATGAGTCTAGAGTCCTCAGCTGCTTCCCCTCTCCATGACCCCCATCTCTGCCTCCATCACTGGCATCCCTGCTTCTCTGGATAAGGTCCAGCATTCTGCTTGTGCTCTTCTACCTTGATGGTCCTAGGGTCCTGTGTTTCTGGACTATAAGATTAACCACTCCCCTGTTTTTGTTACGAAACTTCTACCTTTACAATTGTGACAGTTGCAATTAGTCATGATAACAATTATTCACTATTGAATCATATGAAACTTATCCTCATCTCTTTTTACCAGACCCATCTAGACAAGATGAAAACAATTCAGTGGGGACTCTTTCTTTCCCCACATACTCTTAAACAAAACTCCCTCTTGAAACCTTGTAAGCTAGTCACTTCATGCCTTTATCACCACTTCATTTTAGGTGGTGGTGGTGGAGTTGGTTCCAACTCACAGCGACTCTGTGCAGGGTTTCCGAGGCTGTAAATCTTCATGGGAGCAGAACACCTCATCTTTCTCCCAGGGAATGGCTGGTAGTTTCGAATTGCTGACCTTGCCGTTCGCAGCCTGATTCATATCCACTATGCTACCAGAGCTCCTTAGCCAGTGTCTACGTTGCCCATCCCTATCTATCCTGTGTACAGAGGGAATAGCATTGATACTTGATGTGAAGACTCCTTCCCTCTCTGTGGTATTTAGAGTTACTACCTCCATGAGTATAGGTCAGGTTCATCA
>NW_006411396.1:2927-4100 GCF_000296735.1 Chrysochloris asiatica
TCTTCCCTCCATTTAAGACAGTCTATTTTATCCTGTAATCTACCTGACCTTCCCACTACCTGGATCTCTGTTCCTCTGTGTTTACCTTCTTTCACATTGTAATTGTTTTGATCATAGACTGTCCTCCCAGATACTCTGTTCTTATAATTTTATTCTGTTCTTGACTCTTCCATTTGTCTATTTGAGTTCATGGTGATGCTGCCACATACGTCATTCTCTGGTTGTTGTCTGTTCTTATTGGTTGTTAGTCCACAGAAATTCCTTTAAGATGTTTTTCATAGCAGAGTTGGCTTTGGCAAAATCCCTTAGCTTCTGTTTATCCTGGAATGTTTTGATTATACCATTGTATTTGACTAACAGCTTTGCTGTGTAGCAGATTCTTGGGTGGCAGGTCTTTTTCTTTCAGCGTTTTATCTATGTCTCCCCATTGCCTTCTTGCCTGCATGGTTTCTGTTGAGAGATCTGAGCTTAATCTGATTTGCTTGCCTTTGTATGTTGCACTTCTCTTTACCTTAGCTACTTTCAGGATTCTGTCCTTCTCTTTGATTTTGGAGAGCTTGATTATTATATGTCTTGGTGATTGTCTTTCAGGGTCTATACTTCCTGGAGTTCATTGAGCATCTATCTTTTCGCTTTTCAGGATGTTCAGAAAATTTTCTTCCAGAAGCTCTTCAACTATCTCCTCTGTGGATTTGTGTGATTCTTCCTGTTCCAGAATGCTGATAATTCTTAAATTATTCCTCTTCATGTTGTCCAACATGAAGCTTAGGCCTTCTTCAGATTTTTTTTTATCTTTTTTTGTGTTTGTTCTTCTATCTTAGTAGTGTTGAGAGATTTATCTTCTAGCTCACTAGATCTGGCTTCTATCTCTTCAATTCTACTCTTTTGCCCTTTCAGTGTATTGTCCATTTCTGATATACTATTATTAATCATTTGGACCTCTTTCTGTAGGTTTTCAATTGTTTCCAATGCTGCATCTAGCTTACTTGATTGTTCCTGTAGCGGTTTCCTGACATCTTCCTTATTTTTCTCAACTCCATTGTAAAGTGTTTTGATACATTTTATAATAATTTTTCTAAATTCCTTCTCAGGCATTTCCAAAGCCTGCCCATCTTCCAGTATGGAGTGTAGGTCTACTTCCAGCTCATTTGCCTCAGTCACTTTATCTCATTT
>NW_006411396.1:5455-11135 GCF_000296735.1 Chrysochloris asiatica
TATCAGGAGTTGGTGTTGGATTTTGTCAAATGCCTTTTCTGCATTATTTGATATGATCATGTGGTTCTTTTTCTTTTTCTTACTTATATGGTGGATTACATTGATTGTTTTCTGATATTGAGCCATCCTTGCATCCCTGGTATGAATTCCGTATGGTCATGATGTATTTTTTTTGTAATGTGTTGTTGAATTCTGTTGGCTAAGATTTTGTTGAGAATTTTTGCATCTATGCTCATGAAGGATCAAACCCACTTTAAAATATACTCTTTTTTCTAACTCTGGTAGTTCAGCTGGCAGAGGTTCATGGAGTACTCAAGAAAAATTTGTATCTGAATACTTACACGTAGGCACCAAGATGGAATTAAGCACTGCCTAGCTGGGCAAAAAACCTTCAGATTCCATATTTTACAGAAGTACCCATAATAATAATAAGAAGAAGAACATGTTGCTAGTGAATTAATTGTGACTCATGGCAACTCTACAGGACAGAGTAGAACTGTCCCATGTGGTTTTCAAGGTTGTAATCTTGCTACTCATCTGTTAATTTGTCATACTTTGGTGGCTTGTGTGTTGCTGTGATTCTGGAAGCTCTTCTGCCATGCGTATTTTAAATCCAGCAGGTCCCTTGGTGGACAGGCTTCAGCTGAGCTTCCAGACTAAGACAGACTAAGAAGAAGGAAAGACAAACTACTTCCGAATATTCAGTCACTGAAAACTGTATGAATAGCAGTGGAACACTGTCAACACCAGAATGCTGTCAGATATGGTGCTGGATGATGTGCCCCTCAGGTTGGAAGACACAACTGGGGAAGAGCTGCCTCCTCAAAGTAGAATTGACTGTGATGACACAAATGCAGTAAAGCTTTTGGGACCTTCATTTGCTGATGGGGTACAACTCAAAATGAGGAGAAATTGCTGTGAACATCCATTAATGATCGGAACATGAAATGTATGAAGCATGGAATCAGTAATATTGGAAATTGTCTAAATGAAATGGAATGCACAAACATCAATATCCTAGGCATTAGTGAGTTGAAATAGACTGGTATTGGCCATTTTGAATCTGACAATCGCATAGTTTACTATGCCAGGAATGACACATTGAAGAGGAATGGCGTCCCATTCATCATCAAAAAGAACAAGATCTGTCTTGAGGTACAAAATTGTCAGTGATAGGATAATAAATATACACCTACAAGGAAGACAAGTTAATACCACTATTATTTAAATTTATGCACCAACAACTAAAGCCAGTGATTAGGAAATTGAAGAATTCTGTGCATAAGGTTGCAATGAGTCAGTACCAACTTGATGGCACCTAACAACAACAACAACAACAAACCAACTTCTTCAGTCTGAAATTGGTCAAACATGCAATCAATTATGTACTCACAATTACTGGCAATTGGAATGCAAAGGTTGGAAACAAAGAGTAAGGATCAGTAGTTAGAAAATATGGCCTTGATGATAGAAATGATGCTGGAGATCACATGATAGAATTTTGCAAGACCAATGTCTTCTTCATTACAAATACCTTTTATAAACATCATAAAAGATACATGGACCTCACCATATGGAATATACAGAAATCAAATTGACTACATCTGTGGAAAGAGATGGTGGAAAATATCATCAGTCAAAACAAAGCCAGGAACAGACTATAGAATAGATCACTCATATGCAAGTTCAGGCTGAAGTTGAAGAAAATTAAGACAAGTCCACAGGAGTCAAAATATGACCTTAAATATATCCCACCGGAATTTAGAGATCATATGATGAACAGATTTGATGCATTAGACACTAAAGACTGAAGAAGAGTTGTGGGATGACATCAAAGAAACTCATACAGGAAGAAAGCAAAAGGTCATTATGAAGACAAGAAAGACGGAAAAGACCAAAATGGATGTCAAAAGAAACTCTGAAACTTCTCTCCAGCATAGAGATACTAAAGCAAATGGAAGAAATGAGGAGGTAAAAAAAGCTGAATAGAAAGTTTCAAAGATCAGCTCAAAAAGACAAAGTCAAATATTATAACAAAATGCACAAAGACCTGAAGTTAGAGAACCAAAAGGGAAGAACATGCTCAACATTCTTCAAGCTGAGGAAACTGAAGAAAAAATTCAAGCCTCAACTTGAAATATTGAAGGATTCTATAGGCAAAATGTCACCATTCATTTGTCAGTTTGTCTTACCATGGTGGCTTGTGAGTTGCTGTGATTCTGGAAGGTATATCACAGGTATTTTAAATGCCAGCAGGGTCACCAATGGTGGACAGGTTTCAGATGAGCTTCCAGACGAAGACAGACTAGGAAGAAGGAGTGACGAACTACTTCCGAATCTTTAGTTAATGAAAATCTTATGAATAACAGAGAAACACTGTCAGATATAGTGCTGGAAAATGAGGCCCTCAGGTTGGAAGGAACTCAAAATGCCACTGAGAAAGTGCTGCCTCCTCAAAGTAGAGTTGACCGTGATGATGCGAATGGAGCAATGCTCATGGAAGTAAAGCCTGTGGGACCTTCATTTGCTGATGGGACTCAACTCAAAATGAATAGAAACAGCTGTAAGCATCCATTAATAACTAGAACATGGAATGCACAAAGTATGAATCTAGGAAAATTGGAAATTGTCAAAAATTAAATGGAATGCATAAATATCGATATCTTGGGCAATAGTGAGATCAATTGGACTGGTATTGGCTGTTGTGAATCTGACAATCACATGGTTTACTATGTCGGGAATGACAAATTGAAGAGGAATGTTGTTGCATTCATTATCAAAAAGAACATATGTACTCACCAACCACTAAAGCCAGTGAGGATGAAATAGAAGAATTCTACCAACTTCTTCAACCTGAAATTGATCAAACATGCAATCAAGATGTATTGATCATTACTGGTGACTGGACTGCAAAGGTTGGGAACAAAGAGGAAGGATCAGTAGTTGGAAAATATGGCTTCAGTGATAGAAATGATGCTGGAGGAACTGAAGAAAAAATTCAAGCCTCAATTTTCCTTACTGAAGGATTCTCTGGGCAAATTATTGAATGATGCAGAAAGCATCAAAAGAAGATGGAAGGAATATACAGAGTCACTGTAATGGTTAATGTTCAACTGTTTCAAGAGGAAGCATATAATCAAGAGCCAATGATATTGAAGGAAGAAGTCCAAGGTATATTGAAGGAATTGGCAAAGAACAAGGCACCAGGAATTGATGGAATAAAAATTGAAATCTTTCAAGAAACTGAGGTGGCACTGGAGGTGCTCACTCATCTATGCTAAGAAATTTGGAAGACAACTATCTGGCCGACTGATTGGAAGAGATTCATATTTGTGTCCATTCCAAAGAAAAGTGACCCAATGGAATGCAGAAATTATTGGACAATATCTTTGATATCCCATGCAAGTAAAATTTTACTAAAGGTAATACAGAAATGGCTGCAGCCATACATTGACAGAGAACTTCCGGAGGTTCAAGCTGGATTCAGGAGAGGCTGTGTAATGAGGGATATCATTGCTGATGTCTGATGGATCTTGGCTGAAATAAGAGAATACCAGAAAGATGTTTACCTGTGCTTTATTGACTATGCAAAGGCTTTCGATTGTGTGGATCATGACAAACAATGGACAACACTGTACCAAAGAGAAATGGTTGATGTTTAACAATCAAGTATTCTGGAACTCTTAATAGTGTTCATGAGAAATCTGTACATGGACCAAGAGGCAGTTGTTCAAACAGAACATGGGAACACTGGATGGCTTAAAATTAAGAAAGTTGTGCGACAGGGTTGTATTCTTTCACCATACTTACTCAACCTGTATTCTAAGCAAATAATCTGAGAAGCTGGGTTATGTGAAGAAAAATGTGTCATCAGGATTGGAGGAAGACTCTTTAACAACCTGTGGTATGCAGATGATACACTTGCTTGCTGAAAGTGAAGAGGACTTAAAATTACTGATGAATATCAAAGAGCACAGCCTTCAGTATGGATTGCATCTCAATGTAAAGAAAACAAAAATCCTCACTACTGGACCAATAAACAACATTCTTATCAACAGAGAAAAGACTGAAGTTGTCAAGGACTTCATTCTTCTTGGATCAGCTATCAACACTCATGGAAGCAGCAGTCAAGAAATCAAATCATGTATTGCGTTAGACAAATCTGCTGCACAAGACCTTTTTGAAGTGTTGAAGAGCAAAGATGTCAGCTTGAGGACTAAGATGCACCTGACCCAAGCCATAGTATTTTCAATAACCTCATATGCATGCAAAAGCTGGGCAGTATAAAAGGAAGAGCATAGAATAATTGATGCTTTTGAGTTATGGTGTTGGAGGAGAATATTGAAGGTGCCATGGGCTGCCAAAAGAGCAAACAGATCTGTGTTGAAAAAAGTGCAGTCAAAGTGCTCCTTGGAAGCCAGGATGGTCAAACTTCATCTCTCATACTTTGGACATATTGTCAGGAGGGACAAGTTACTGGAGAAGGATATTATGTTTGGTACGGTGGAAGGTCAGAAAAAAAGAGGAAGACCCCCAGCGAGATGGATTGCCCAAGTGGCAGCATCAATGGGCTCAAGTGTGGCAACAATTATGAAATTGGTCCAGGACCGTGCAGTGTTTCCTTGACATAGGGTCACTATGATTCAGTACTGACTTGATGGCACCTAACAAAAGGCAAAATATCAAATGATGCAGAAAAAGAAGATGGAAGAAATACACAGAGTCACTGTACCAAAGAGAAATGGTTGATGTTTAATAATTTCTAAGGTGCACTGAAGGCATTCATTGGCAAAGAACAAGGCACTGGGAATTGATGGAATATATATTGAAATCTTTCACCAAACTAATGCAGCACTGGAGGAATCTGGTCATCTATGCCAAGAAATTTGGAAGACAACTTCTGGCTATGTGACTAGAAGAGATCCATATTTTTGCCCATCCCAAAGAGAGGTGACCCAAAGGAATGCAGAAATCATTAGAAAATATCATTAATATTGCATGACAGTAAAAAATTTTGAAAGTTAATACGAAAACAGCTGCAACTTTACATTGACAGAACTTACAGAGGTTCAAGCCAGATTCAGAACAGGACATGAAATGAGGGATATCACTGCTAACATCAGATGGAACTTGGCTGAAAGCAGAGAAGATGCTTACCTAAGCTTTATCGACTATGCCAAGGATTCTTATTGTGTGGATCATGATAAACTATGAACAATATTGATGAGAATAAGTATTCTGAAACACTTAATTGTGCTCATGAGGAACTTGTACTTAGACCAACAGACAGTTATTGGAACAGAACAAGGGAACACTGAATGGTTTAAAATTAGGAAAGGTGTATGCCAGGGTTGTATTCTTTCACCATACTTGTTCAATCTGTATGCTGAGTAAGTAATCCAAGAGGCTGGATTATATGAAGAAATATGTGGCATTAGGATTGAAGGAAGACTCATAAAAAAATCTGTGATGTGCAGTTGATATAACCTTGCTTGCTGAAAGCAAAAAGGACTTGAAATGCATATTAATAAAGATCAAAGACCACAGCCTTCAGTTTGGATTGCACCTCAATATAAAGCAAACAAAAAATACTCACCACTGAACCAATAAACAACATCCGTATAAATGGAGAAATGATTGAAGTTATTAAATATTTCATTTTGCTCAGATCAGCCATCAA
>NW_006411397.1:0-458 GCF_000296735.1 Chrysochloris asiatica
TTTTTACCAATTCCAATGTTTCTAGTTTTAATACTTGGTACATTCCATGTTTAATAAGGTGCTCTGGTAGCATAGTGGTTATGAGTTAGACTGATAACATCAAGGTAAGAAGTTTGAAACTGCCAGCTGTTCTGTGGCAGAAAAATGAGGCTTTCTGTTCCCGTAAAGATTTATAGCCTTGGAAAACCTATGCAGGGTCACTATGAGTGAGAACCAACTCCACGGCACATCACCACCACCACCACGTGACAGCGTTCCACTGCTATTCAGGTTTTTAGTGGCTAAATGTTCAGAAGCCTTTGTCTCTCCCACCTAGTTTGTCTTATTCTGGAAGTTTATCTGAAACCTGTCCACCATGGGTGGCCCTGCTGGCATTTATAACACCCATGGCATAGCTTCCAGCATCACAGCAACACACAAGCCACCACAGTACAACAAATGGACAGATGAGTGATGGT
>NW_006411397.1:2693-3240 GCF_000296735.1 Chrysochloris asiatica
CCAGCAATCTTTCAATCATCAAGGTTATATTTTCTACTACAGAGCCTTCCTCTTTATTTCCAACTTTCTCATTCCAATTACCAGTAATCATCCAAACATACTGGATCAATTCCCCATATCCAATCAATTATTAGTTACTGGTAATAACCCACATATCCGGAGTCCACTGAATGAATTACAATTCATACTGTATCTACTGTGACAATAATGAACCTGGCAAAACTGCTCCTTAGGGTTTCCTGAAAATCTTTGTGGGAACAGAGTCTCATCTTTTCTCCTTTCTCTCCCGACTCCCTCTAAGTGCCTGGTGGGTTTGAACCACCAACCATAAGTGTAGCAGCCCAATGCTTAAACCGTTATGCTACCAGGGCTATGCATGCAAAAGCTAGATAGTAAATAAGGAAGACCATAGAAGAATTGATGCATTTGAGTTATGGTGTTGGAAGAGAATGTTGAAAATGCCAAGGGATGCAAGAAGAACCAATAGATCTGTTTTGGAAGAAGTGCAGCCAGAGTGCTCCTTGGAGACCAGAATGGCCAAACTTCA
>NW_006411397.1:4645-6977 GCF_000296735.1 Chrysochloris asiatica
TTTTAACTTTTAGTCTATAGGTTTGGTCTGACTATATTTATTCCCTTA
This sequence comes from Chrysochloris asiatica, assembly GCF_000296735.1. Lineage (NCBI taxonomy): Eukaryota > Metazoa > Chordata > Mammalia > Afrosoricida > Chrysochloridae > Chrysochloris > Chrysochloris asiatica. The sequence continues at coordinate 4,694 of NW_006411397.1, forward strand.
CTATGAAGTATAATTTCACCAAACCAACCACATTTAGATAGATATGTATAGAAGTTCATACTAAAATGAGAACGGAATATAATGATTTACTTTAAAGCTTTCAAACAACTATCAGCAATAGTAGATAAAAGAGGGAAATGCAACAAATGTTTTTACATGTCGTATGCAAAAGGCAGGAGTCCTAGTTTGGTGCTGTGGGTTAATGTGCAGGATTGCAAAGCCATTTTAACTGCAAGATCAGCGGTTCAAGCTCACCAGCTGCTCCTCGGAAATCCTATAGAGGGTCTCTATGGGTCGGAACCAACTCGACGGCACTTAACAACAACAACAATGCAAAAAGCAAACACTCCTATCTAGGAAGAAACAAAGCTCAAGGGACAGAATGATGCTGCCACAATTGCTGTGTGCTAAAGAGAAACTGCAAAAATTGCATGGAGACAGTGCCTGACCTCCACCTTCTCAAAGGGGACTAAGAGTCAAAACCCACATCAGCCCAAGGCTGAAACAGGTAAGGCATGCTTCAAACCATCATCCTTCTTTTCCCACAGCTCACGATGGCTCCGCTGGGTTCCATCATTTGTTGCAATGGCCACACAGAACTCAGACAATATTCATGTTTGGGGGTTTATTAGGGAAGTTGTTAAATACCAACGAGTTGATACTGACTCATGGAGACCCTATACAGGATTTCCAAGAAGCAGCTGGTGGGTTTGAACTGCTGGCTGGCCTTGTGGTTCGTAGTCCCGTGCTTCTAGAACTGTGCCAAGCCATGAGTCTACGTTTAGCAGGGTACAATTCAGGGTCAGAATCAACTCAGGATACAGCAGTTCTCTGGTCTGAAAACCCTCTTCTCAGCCATACAGCAGGCATGCCTCTCTAGTCTTAGCCTCTCAGCAGTGGCCCATTGACATCTGCCCTGCTCTGACAAATGTTACCAAGTTTCTTTAGTCTGGTGGATCCTCAATGTCCAAAGGGCACCCCATTCTGCCACTCCTGCCCAAAGGCTGTCAGTCTCACTCAGTCTGTGGGCTGTGAAGCCTGCCACTCAATCTCAGGGCCTCTGCCTCTGCTGCCACTACTTTTCCATGCAGAGGTCTCTCACTCCACTCCTGGTTCTTCTTTCTTGATGGTCCGGGAATCGTCTGTTCCTGCTTCTGAGATGTCTACTAATAAACCTAGCAGGATTGCAAAACTAACCAATCCCCACAGTAGAGTCCCGTACACCCTATTTTCATGGTTCCACCCACTCACTTGGTGGCAATTACAAAGACCATGGCTAGAAAAGACATATAAAGCAAATTCATTGTAATGCAGTAACAGAATAGGATGCTAAACTGCATTTATAGTACAAACAAAAGGATGCACACTGATGTTTTGGGAATAATACTCCTATGAGCCTTTCCTGTACAACCTGTAGAGAATGAGCTTCAAACAAACAATTGGAGAGAATCCAACAAGGTTGAAAACCTAAAAGAAATTTCTAGAAAAACACTACCTTCCAAAATGAACAGACTGAAGCAGAAATTTTGGACAGACATATAATAAAAAAGAAGAAATTGAAAAGATAACTAAAAAACTCCAAACTATAAATAATAATGGCCCAGATAGATTCACTACCAAATTCTACTTAACATTCAGAGAAGAGGTGTTACCAATTTTACTCAAATTATTCCAGAATATTGAGCATATCATTAATATCACATGCAAGTAAAATTTTTCTGAAGATAATTTTTAAAAATGCTTCAAAAGCACATTGACAGGGAACATCCAGAACCTCAAGCTAGATTCAGAAGAGGATATGTAATTAGGGATTTCATTGCTGACATCAGATGGATCTTTGTTGAAAGGACAGAATACCAGACAGGTGTTTACTTTGCTTTAATAAAAAAACACTAAGCATAAGCTTTCAACTGCGTAGATCATGACAAGCTACCAATAGCATTGCAAACAATAGGTAGTCCAGAACACTTGATTGTGCTCACGAGGACCTATATTTAGATTCAGAGCAGTCATTCCAACAGAAGGGAATACTGAATGTGCCAAGATTGTATTCTTTCACCCTTCTTATTCAATCTGCATGCTGGGCAGATAAATCAAGAATCTGGATTATATGAAAAACATGTCATCAGGATTAAAGGAAGACTGATTAATAACCTGCAATGTGCAGATGATACAACCTTGCTTACTGAAAGTTAAGAAGATTTAAAATGCTTACCAATGAAGATCAAAGACCACAGCATTCAGTATGCATTGCACCTCAATGTAAAGAAAACCAAAATCCTCA
>NW_006411397.1:9110-9577 GCF_000296735.1 Chrysochloris asiatica
TGTTAGGTGCTATCGAGTTGGTACCGACTCATAGCGATCTTATGCACAGAAGAACGAAACACTACCCGATCCTGGGCCAAGCTCGCTACTGTTGTCACACTTGAATCCATCGATGCTGTTACTTGGCCAATCCATCTCATTGGGGTCTTTCTCTTTTTCTCTGATCTTCCACCTTACCAAACATGATGTCCTTCTCCAATGACTGGTCCCTCCTGACAATATGTCTGAAGTATGAGAGACGAAGTTACATGGCAAAAAAACACTAACAAACATAACTGATAAGACATTCAGCAGAAGACAAACCAGGTGACAGACCATAAAAATTAGATACTTGTGCACATCAAAAGATTTCACCAAAAGCATGAAAAGAGAACCCACAGACTGGGAGACAATATTTGCAATGATATAGTGGACAAAGGACTAATGTCAAAAATTTATAGAAAACTTCAACACCTCAACAACAAAAA
>NW_006411397.1:10599-11640 GCF_000296735.1 Chrysochloris asiatica
AAAGGGAAAGGTGATATTTAATAAGAGGGCAGTATGCATAAAACAATGAAGGCAAAGGAAGACACAGGGAGGAGTGCAAGGGCTAAAGACAACAGAGTTAAATACTACTTATATACATAATCCTGCAATAAAAATAATCTATGAGTGGATGCATAGATAGACATTCATGCTGAACAGGTGTGAGAAGCAGAATAGGATTATAACCACAAATATACATAGGTTTGACAGAGGATATTTCTACATATATATTTACCTATGCTGTAAATATATCCAGGAATATAGGAAAATATACAGGGGAAAGGTTATGACATCTTTTTAGCTATAACCAAACATCTTTAGGGAATGAGTTGCTGTGACTGGGGGCTCAAGACCATAGTCTTAAAGGACACAAAGGTCAATTTGAATACTATAGTCCACATAGACAATGTTCTAAATCCTACTTTAGTGAATAGTGTCTGAGGTCTTGAAAGTATCTAAGGTCAACTTACTGGTATATCCTCATCTATAACAAAGAAAAGTGAAGAGAAGCAAGGACATTTGGAAGCAATTAGCCCAATGGACTAATAGGTCACAAAAACCTCAGTCTTCAAGATCCTGAGATCATAAGAACTAGACCAACTACTATGAAAGGAAGATCCGGGATAGAGTGCAGGGAAAATGTGAAAAAAAATTCAAAATTACCAAAATACCATGCTTACTGGTCAGATTGAGACTGGTGGAACAAATAAGGCTATGGCCCTTAGTCAGCCTTCAGAACTAGAACCAAATTCACCTTTTATACTCAATTTCCAACCAAGGTCTATGAAGCAAGCACAAATACTAGGGGGGTGTACACTCTTTAAAAATAATCAAACATTTGAGATCTAGTGGACAGCATTTGCCCAAGAACAAAATTCAGAAAGCAAGAAGGGTTAGGAAAAATGGAAGAATGGAAAAGGGAAAAACGGAGGAATTGGGTATTAAAATCAGTGACATGAAACAAAATGTGTATGAATTGGTGAATGGAAAAAGAATTTACTCTTGTAAACCTTAGCCCAATTC
>NW_006411398.1:0-2120 GCF_000296735.1 Chrysochloris asiatica
ATCGATGTTTATGCGTTCCATTTCATTTTTGACAACTTCCAATTTTCCCAGATTCATACTTCGTACATTCCATGTTCCGATTTTCAATGGATGTTTACAGCTGTTTCTCTTCATTTTGAGTTGTGCCCTGTCAGCAAATGAAGGTCCCATGGGCATTACTTCGCGTCATCACGGTAAACTCTACTCTGAGGAGGCAGCTCTTCTCCAGTTGCATTTTGATTGTCTTCCAACCTGAGGGGCTCATTTTCTGGCACTATATCTGACAGTATTTCTCTGCTATTCATAAGGTTTTCAGTGACTAAATTTTGGAAGTAGTTTGTCACTCCTTCTTCTTAGTCTGTCTTCATCTGGAAGCTCATCTGAAACTTGTCCACCATTGGTGACTACTGGTATTTAAAATACTGGTGTCATAGCTTTCCGAATCACAGCAACTCATAAGCCACCACAGTACGACAAACTGACAGACAAGTGGTGGAAGACACTTTGGTGGCCAAAAACAAAAGAAAAAATGTTCGAGATCATTAACAACTATCTTGTTAAGAGCCATCCAGTCAATTCTGACTCATAGTGACCCTATATAGAGTTTCCAAAGAGTAACTGATGAGTTTGAAATACTGACCTTATGACTAAGTCTTGTGTTTATCCTACAGCATCACACCGGGACTCCATTGTTGTTGTTAAGTACTGTCCAGTCAGTTCTGACTCACAGGAATCCTGTATAGGGTTTCTGACACCACTTGTCTGTCAGTTTGTTGTACTGTGGTAGCTTGTAAGTTGCTGTGATTCTGGATCTATGCCATTGGTATTTTAAATACCAGCATGGTCACCCCGTGGTGGACAGGTTTCAGCTGAGCTTCCAGATTAAGACAGACTAGGAACAAGGAGATATGAACTACTTTAGAATATTTAGTCATGGAAAACCTTATGAATAGCAGAGAAACACTGTCAGACAGCAACAGAATATTGAATATTGAAACATGATGATAAATACCGGAATATTGTCAGATATAGTGCTGGAAGATAAGCCCCCTCAGGTTGGAAGGCACTCAAAATAAGCCTGAGGAAAAGCTCTCTCCTAAAAGTAGGGTTAACCATGATGATGCAAAGGGAGTAATTGATATCAATGAAATGGACTGAAATGGACTGGTACTGACCAGTTTGAATCTGACAGTCACATGGTTTACTAGGCAGCGAATGCCAAATTGAAGAGGAATGGCATCACAGTCATCATCAAAAAGTACACTGCAGGAGCTATCTTAAAGTACAGTGCTGTCTGGGACAGGGTAGTATCCATACACCTACAAGGAAGACCAGTTAATACAACAATTATTTCAATTTACTCACCAAACACTAATGTTGGTGATAATGTAATTGAAGAATTCTACCAACTCCTTCAGTCTGAACTTAATCAAACATGTAATCAAGATGTATTGGTAATTATTGATAATTGGAATGCATAGGTTGGAAACAAAGAGGAAGGATCAGTAGTTGGAAAATATGGCCTTGGTGATAGAAATGATGCTGGAGATGACAAGATAGAATTTTGCAAGACCAATGACTTCTTCATTGTAAATACCTTTGAAAAACAACATAAAAGATGACTATACACATGGACCTCACCAGATGAAATACACAGAAATCAAATTGATTACATCTGTGAAAATATATGATGGAAACCAAAACAAGACCAAGATCAGACTGTTAAAAAGACCATCAATTGCTCATCTGATAATTCAGACTAAAGCTGAAGAAAATGAAAAGTCCACGAGAGCCAAAATATGACCTGGAATATGTTATTGTTGTTGTCAGATGCCATCGAGTCAGAACTGACTCATAGTGACCCTATGCACAGCGGAACGAAACAATGTCCGATCCTGGGCCAACCTCACTACCGCTGCCACACTTGAGTCCATCGATGATGCCATCTGGCCAATCCATCTCGTTAGGGGTCTTCCTCTTTTTCTATGACCCTCCACCTTACCCAGCATGACATCTTTCTCCAGTGACTGTTTCCTCTGGACAATATGTCCAAAGTATGAGAGACGAAGCTTAGTCATCTTGGCCTCCAAGGAGCACTCTGGTTGCACTTCTTCCAAAACAGATCTATTGGTTCTTTTGGC
>NW_006411398.1:2645-8659 GCF_000296735.1 Chrysochloris asiatica
CTGGAAGTTCTCTGTCAATGTATGATTGTAGCCATTTCTGTATTACCTTTAGCAAAACTTTACTCGCTTGAGATATCAAAGAGATTGTCCGATGATTCCCGCATTCTGTTGGGTCACCTCTCTTTGAAATGGGCATACATATTGATCTCTTCCAATAAGTCAGCCAGACCTTGAATATATGCCACTTGAATTTAGAGATCATCTCAAGAATAGATTGGATGCATTAGACTTTAATGACCCAAAGCCAGAAGAGTTGTGGGATGACATCAAGAACATTATACAAAAAGGATGCAAAAGGTCATTAAGATGACACAAAAGAAGGAAAAGACTAAAATAGATGTCAGAAGAGACTCTGAAACTTGCTCTCCTGGACAGAGATGCTAAAGCAAGTGGAAGAAATGAGGAGGTAAAAAAGCCAAATAGAAAATTTCAAAGAACAGCCAAATATAAAGAAATGTATGAAGACCTGGAGTTAGAAAACCAAAAGGGAAAAACACGCACAACATTTCTCAAGCTGAAGGAACTGAAGAAAAACTTCCGGCTCAACTTATAATAGAAGTATGCTATGGGTAAATGTTGAATGGTACAGAAACCATCAAAAGAAGATAGAAGGAATACACAGGTTCACTGTAGCAAAAAGAAATGGTTGATGTTCAATAATTTCAAGAGGTAGCATATGATCAAGAACCTACTTGATACTGAAAGAAGAAGCCCAAGGTGCACTGAAGACACTGGCGAAAAAAAGCCTCTCCGGGAATTGATGGAATACAAATTGAAATCTTGCAACAAACTGATGTAACACTGGAGGCACTCACTCATCTATGCCAAGAAGTTTGTAAGACAGCTACATGGCCAACTGATTGGAAGAGACCCATATTTGTGCTCATTCCAAAGAGAGGTGACCCAATGGAATGCAGAAATCATTGGACAATATCGCACACAAGTAAAATTTGGCTAAAAATATTTCAAAAACGGCTGCAACAGTACATTGACAGAGAACTGCCAGAGGTTTAAACTGGATTCAGACGAGGACGTGGAATGATAGATGTCATTTCTGACATCACATGATTCTTGGCTGAAAGCAGAGAATAATACCAGAAAGATGTTTACCTGTACTTTATTGACTACGTAAAGGTTTTTGATTGTGTGGATCATGACAAGCTATGGAAAATATTGCAGAGAACAAGTATTCTGGAATACGTATTGTGTTCATGAGGAACCTGTACATAAACCAAGAGGCAGCCCAGAACAAGGACCCATTGAATAGTTTAAAATTAGAAAAGGTGTGCACCAGAGTTTTATTCTATCTCCATACTTATTCAGTCTGTATGCCGAGCAAATAATTTGAGAAGCTGGATTAATATGAAGAAGAACGTAACATCAGGATTGGAGGAAGACTCATTAACAACCTGCAATAAGCAGATACTACAGCCTTGCTTTCAGAAAGCAAAGAGGACTTAAAATACTTACTGATGAAGATCAAAGACCACAGACTTAGGTATAGGTTACACCTAAAACAATTTGGGGGGGGATTTATAGTTTATTTATTTATTTATTTGGGTGGGGGAGGGTCAGGGAAGGAATAATAACCAAAAAAGCAAAACTCAAGCCCCAAACAAGCCTATTGTTCTTACAATGACTGGACTTAAATCTCCAAATTGGTAAGCTTTCAAATGATACTGTCATAGAGTACCTCAATGTTTTTTTAAGTTTTTATTGTGAATTGAGTGACCGTTTACATGGGAGAACATCAGTTTTATACTCATCCTATCATATTTCATTTCATTGCAATGATTACAATCCCCTCCATTTCTCTTCATTCATCAGTATTTGCTTCTATTTCCTCTGTTCTTTTTTTTCTCTTATGTACACAAAAACACTCAGGAATCTATAATCATTTAAACAACCAAAGGGCACATTCTGCAAGCCTGTCTCCTGGCCATCAGCACACAGCCTTTCTCTTACCATGAGTCTAGAGTCCTCAGCTGCTCCCTCCCTCCATGTCCCCATTTCTGCCTCCATCTCTGGTGTCACTGCTTCTCTGGATAGGGTCCCACATTCTGCTTGTGCTCTTCTCCCTTGATGGTCATAGGGTCCTCTGTTCCTGGACTGTAAGATTAATTGCTCCCTCCTTTTTATTACAAAACTTATCACATTAGTCATGATAACAATTACTCACTTTTGAATCATAAGAATCTTATCCCCATGTCCTTTCACCAGATCCGTCTGGACAAGATGAAAACTATTCACTGGGGGTTCTACCTTCCCCCACACACTCTGAAATTAAACTTCCTCTTGAAAACTTGTAAGCCAGCCACTTTATGCCTTCATTGTCACCCCACCCCCATTTTAGGTAGCCAATGTCTAAGTTGCCCATCCCTATCAACCCTGTGTACCGAGGGGATAGGATCAATCCTTGATGTGAAGATTACTTCCCTCTCAGCTGGTATTTTGAGCTACTAAATTCATAAGTATAGGTCAAGTTCTTCAAATTGTAGCAATTTACACTTGTTTCCTTTATCAGAAATTTTTTATCTTCCTCTAGTCGAGTTCTGATCATCAAGCCATCAAAGCTAGGTCAAATGAGTACTATCTACAAGTTTGGGTTTTCTTGTGCATCTCCCTTCACTTCATATCAGCTGGATGCTTCACTCTCAGTTCTAGCTCTCCATGGCTATGTCTTGGTCTAAGGGCTTAGGTGTCCCCAGGTCTCACCACATTTTGGACCAACCAGCCCTTCCTCTTCTCTCTCTCATCTCCAGGTCAATGGGAGTCTATGGAACATGGTCGAATTCAGCCCATCTCTCCATTGCTGCCTTCCCCCCACTTCTACTTACCAGTAGACCAACATGGTCACCAGCAAACTTACATGCCTGCTCATGTGTTCCCTTTGAGTTTCAGTCTTGGAGGGGGTTTATCCTGGAGGGACTTCATTGCTTGCTTTGATGGCTCCCCGGCAAACAACTTGGTTGTTCTTATAGTAGCCAATCAGACTGTCATTTTTGTTTTTGGTTTTATCTGCTGGTCTTTCCTTCAAGAAGTATCTTCTGTTCCTCTAGCTGATCAAAGCTGGTATGCTTGTCCTTTCAAGTGGGAATGTCCCACCTCAGAAGGTTCTGGATGGGACTCAGGAGTCCACCTAAGGTCCTGTACACTATAAAGGCTCCGCAAGAAGCCTATTTCACTGAGCAGGTTCTAGAATCCCTTTTGAGGTATTCCAATGAGTTATAGGCTGAAGATGGTCTTACAAGCTTTCTATAATCATGTTTCCCAATGTTCCTTTCTATAATCCTCATGTCTATTTTACAATACTAAGCAAAGGAAACCAATATTCATAATATAGTCAAGCATCTTACCATTATTTCCCCTCTTTTACCTATTCAGACCACAACTCATCTGTCAGTTTTTTGTACTGTGGTGGCTTGTGAGTTGCTGTGATTCTGGAAGCTATGCCACCGGTATTTTAAATACCAGCAGAGTCACCAACGGTGGACAGATTTCAGATGAGCTTCCAGATGAAGACAGATTAGGAAGAAGGAGTGATGAACTACTTCCGAATATTTAGTCACCGAAAACCTTATTAATAGCAAAGAAACAGTCAGATAGTGCCGGGAAATGAGCCCCTCAGGTTGGAAGGCACTCAAAATGTGATTGTGGAAGAGCTACCTCCTTAAAGTAGAGTTGACCATAATGACGTGAATGGAGTAAAGCCCCTGGGAGTATAGCCTGCGGGACCTTCATTTGCTGATGGGGCACAAGTCAAAATGAAGAGAAATAGCTGTAAACATCCATTAATAATTGGAACATGGAATGTACGAAGTATGAACCTAGGTAAATTGGAAATTGTCAAAAATGAAATGGTACGCATAAACATCGCTATCTCAGGCATTAGTGAGCTGAAATGGACTGGTATTGGCTATTTTGAATCTGATAGCCCCATGGTTTACTATGCTGGGAATGAAAAATTGAAGAAGAATGGTGTTGAATTCATTGTCAAAAAGGATATATCCAGATCAGTCATGAGGTACAACGTTGTCTGTGATAGGATATTATCCATGCACCTACAGGGAAGCCCAGTTAATACCACTATTATTCAAATTTATGCACTAACCACTGACTGAAGCAAGTGAGGATAAAATTGAAGAATTCTACCAATTTCTTCAATCTGAAATTGATCAAACATGCAATCAAGATGTATTGATCATTAGTGGTAATTGGAATGCAAAGGTTGGAAACAAAGAGGAAGGATCAGCAGTTGGAAAATAAGGCCTGGTGTTAGAAATGATGCTGGAGAATGCATGATAGAATTCTGCAAAATCAATGATTTGTTCATTTCAAATACCTTCTTTATACAGCAAAAGAGACGATTATATGCATGGACCTCAACAGATGGAATACACAGAAATCAAATTGACTACATATGTGGCAAAGCTCCATATCATCAGCCAAAACAAGGCCAGGGGCAGATTATGGAACAGACCATCAATTGCTTATATGCAAATTCAAACTGAGGCTGAAGAAAATTAAAACAAGTCCACAAGAGGCCAAAATATGACCTTGAATATATCCCATCCGAATTTAGAGATCATCTGAAGAACAGATTTGATACATTAAACACTGAAGACTGAAGACCAGAAGAGTTGTGGGATGACATCAACAACATCATACAGGAAGAAAGCAAAAAGTCATTAAGAAGGTAAGAAAGAAGGAAAGGTCAAAATGGATGTCAGAAAAGACACTGAAACTTGCTCTCCAGTGTAGAGATGCTAAAACAAATGGAAGAAGTGAGGAGATACAAGAGAAGAGAGTAAATTGCTAAGGTCAGCTAGAGAAGACAAAATTAAATTATTACAATGAAATGTACAGAGCTCTGGAGTCAGAAAACCAAAAGGGAAGAACACACGCAGCATTTCTCAAGCTGAGGGAACTGAAGAAAAAATTCAAGCCTTCACTTTTGTTATTGAAGGATTCTCTGGGAAAATTATTGAATGATGCAGAAAGCATCAAAAGAATATAGAGGGGAGGCTTCCTGAGGAGTCTCTGCATTACATAAGACCATAGGTGGAATCCTGAACAGCATCCAGAATCTTCAGAGGTAGGAGATTTCCACTTGAAAGGACAAGCAGACCAGCTTGGAATGGCTAGAAAAACTGAAGATACTTCTTGAAAGAAAGACCAACAGGAAAACTACAAAACAGTATAGGCAGACCGACTGATTACTACAAGAACAAGCAAGTTGCTCGCCCAGGAGACATCAAAGCAAGTGGTCGGGTCCCCTCAGAGCAAACCTCCTTCCAAGACTAAGACTCAATGGGAATACACGAGCAGACCTGCACTCTGATTGGTGACCACATTCATCACCAATAAGCGGAAGTGAGGGAAAAACAGCAATGAAGCAGCAAGCTAAGCCCTACAACATTCAATAGACTCCTGTGAACCCTGGCAGTTGGCCAGCAGTGTTGCAAGATCTGGGGACTCTTGGGTTCAAAGTCAGTGACATAGCTACAGAGGACTAGAGTGGAGAGTGAAGCATCCAGCTGATAAGAAGAGAGGGCATATACACAAGAACACCCACACTTGCAGTTAATACCCACTTGTCCTGCTTCAATGACTGGATGATCAGAGCTCAACTAGAAGAATAAAGAAGAGAAAAGAAGAGTAATGTGATAGAATTTGATGAACTTGACCTACACCTATGGAAGCAGTAGCTCAAAAGAGGGAAAAAAAAATCTTTACAGCAAAGAGCATTCCCATCCCCTCCAACACAGAGTAGACAGGGATGGGCAACTTTTTCTCTGAACCTCCATTATACCAAACATAATATCCTTCTCCAGCGAATGTTCCCTCCTGACAATATGTCCAAAGCATGAGAGATGAAGTTTAACCCTCTTGGCCTCTAAGGAGCACTCTGGCTGCACTTCTTCCAAAACAGATCTATTGGTTCTTTTGGCAGCCCATGGCAATTTTACTATTCTCCTCCAACACCATAATTCAAAGGCATCAATTCTTCTACG
>NW_006411398.1:10050-10514 GCF_000296735.1 Chrysochloris asiatica
TCAGGCCTCACTGCTTCTCTGGGTAGGGTCCCGCTCTCCACTCTTCTCCATTGATGGTCCCAGGGCCCTTTGCTCCTAGACTGAAAAGTCAATTATTCTTCTCCCTGCTACAAAATGTCCACCTTTACATTTCCAACCCTCACAATCAGTCCTGATAACAATTATTCACCATTACATCACAAGAGCCCCATCAGCATTTCATTTCATCAGTCCTTCCTGGACAGGTTGGATACTTTTCACTGAAGATTCTATCTTCCTCCACACCTTCTGGCTTTAGGTTCCCTCTTGAAAGCTTGTAAGCCAGTCACTTCTTGCCTTTGTATCCCTCCCCCCATATTGGGTGGCCAATGTCCAAGTGTGTGTGTGTGGAAGGGGTGGGAATAATTATTGCAGCAAGGATTTGTTTCCTCTTTTGAGCTACTGCATTTATAGGTGTAGGTCAAGTTTATCAAATTGTATCAGAT
>NW_006411399.1:0-1456 GCF_000296735.1 Chrysochloris asiatica
TTCAACTCACTAATACCTAAGATATCAATGTTTATGCATTCCACTTCATTTTTGACAACTTCCAATTTTCCTAGATTCATGTTCTGTACATTCCATATTCTGATTTTCAGTGGATATTTACAGCTGTTTCTCTTCATTTTGAGTTGTGCCCCATCAGCAAATGAAGGTCCTGTGGGCTTTTTTCCCATGAGCTTTACTCCATTCATGTTATCACCGTCAACTCCACTTTAAGGAGGCATCTCTTCTCCAGTCACATTTTGAGTGCCTTTCAATCTGAGGGGCTCATTTTCAGGTACTCTATCTGGCAGTGTTTCTCTGCTATTCATTAGGTTTTCAGGGACTAACGATTCATAATTAGTTCATCACTCTTTCTTCTTAGTCTGCATTTGTCTTGAAGCTCATCTGAAACCTGTCCACCATGGGTGACCCTGCTGGTTATTTAAAATACCAGTGGCATAGCCTTCAGAATGACAGCAACTCACAAGCCACTACAATATGACAATATGACAGACGAGAGGTGGTCATTTGGTTTTAAGTTGAAACTGTCCCTTTAAATTTCTAGGAGATCTGTGCACATGTTTAGTAGACCCCTTCAGGGGTGGGGGTGGGGTATCTATTCACTCAGGTATCCCTTAAGGTCACCAGAATGGAGGTGTACAGACAGAGAGAGACCAATGAACAATGGACAGATACCAAAAATGAATGTTCACACCTGTGTCTCTGTGGTTCTTTTGGGTGTTTGTGGCTGTTCTGATCCATACCCAACTTGGTCTCTCCCAAGATGGTGGCTCCGGGAATAGCTGAGCATCTTGAATTAGAAAGCAATGGATTTCTTGATTCTTCTACAAATCCCCCTAGCTGTAAGCCTTCCAATCGTTCAAGTATTCCTTTACATGTGCTTCAGAGTTCTCACACCACCCGCTGAGCCAGTTTGACCTGGCATTCCTCACTGACATCATAGAACATGAGTCATAGAATCAGCAAAATGATTAGCACAGACTTTAATGAGGGTCATTTGCTTTATACAGAGTTTTACTGGGCACCTTTAATTATTACCATATGGTTTGTCTGCTTTGGAACTGAATCTCCCCACAGAAATTACTGACGTCAATTCAAGAAAATCCCTTTAGGATTGGATGGAAAATGCACTTTGCACTGTAATTATAGTTACTGGCCTATTAGTTGATATCAAGAATTACATTATTTAAATCCCAAATGTTTCAGAGAACAAGATTTATATACAGAATTTCTATTAGTTTTTACAACATAAGGCAAGTAATAAGTTGTTACAAGTACTTTTCAGAGAAATTCAGGTAAGAGAAATATTCTAATTTATTTTTACATTTAATATTCACATCCATGAATATTAAGGAGCTCTTGTAGTGTAGTTGTTATGAGTTGGGCAGCTAATCTCATGGTCAGCAGTTTGAAACTACCAGCTGTTCCATGGGAGAAA
>NW_006411399.1:8811-10100 GCF_000296735.1 Chrysochloris asiatica
CAGGACTCCAAATAAACAAGATAAAGTGGCTCAAACAAGTGATTTTGGAGGAAAAAAACATCATAGGAACTGCCTGAAAAAGATATTTAGGTACCCGAAAAGGACTGAGAAAAATGTTGATGAAAACATGGAAGAATTCAGGAAAATATTACAGGAACAAATAAACAAAACAGAGAAAGTATTGGGAAACACTACAAAAACTGCCAATATAAATGCAAATGATTAATACTAAGATTTTAGAAACTCAAAATACACTGAAAGAGAAAAGGAGTAGGTTTTTTATAACTGAAAGTCCAAATTAGTGTACTTGAAGATAAATATCTCAATACTAGTAACATATAAGAACAATCAGAATTTTTTTTTTTTTCAATCCAAAGAAAGCCTAAGGTTCATGTGGGACAACAAGAAGAGGAATAATTTATGATTGATTGGAAAGGCAGCACAGAAAAAGTCAAAGAACAGTACAGAAATGATAGTTGAAAAGGTGTTGGAAGAAAATGTCCCTAACATCATGAAAGATGAGAAGACAAATATTCAAAGAGCTGAGATTCCAAAAGAAAATCATGAAGACATATCATCATGAATCTCTCCAAAATCAAAGACAAGGAAAATATGCTGAGGGCAGCTCAGGGGAAAAAAAATGTTACCTAGAAAATAGAACCAATAAAATTAACCTGTGATTTCTCAGGAGAAACCATACTTGCAAGAAATACAAATGGGATTTCTGGTTTGAGTGATAGTAGTGAAAACTGTCTATGGTGAAGGGAGCAGGATCTCATGAAGGAAGCACTCATAGAACAACTCCAGAGCTCCAGGTCTACCATAAGATCCAGGACGTCAGTTTCCCACACTCGCAAGTGAAAACAAAATCACAATATTAAGGAAAATACTGCGAGTTAGGAATCTGGAGATGGGACTGCCTATGTAGGCAACCTGCTCGGGCAGAGTTTAGAGGGTGGGGCTACAGCCAGTCAGGCTCAGAAAACCTGCACTAAAAGTGGTGCAGAGACATTTGCAAATAAAAGAGGCTCGGGAAACCACACATTTCTTCCTTTTTATTTTATTTTTTTTTTAACCTGTCCCACCTTCTTTGCTCAGCCCAGACCACATCAGGCAGGACAGTTTTCCCACAGTACAGAAAGATGGAGCTTGGCGGCAACTTATGACGCTAGCCACAGAGCCACAGTCCTAAAATTTTCTCCTGTGGGACCTTGGCGGCTGTGCACCTTGGAGTCAGTTCTGACTTTAGGTGACCCTGTGCGGAGTTTCCGGGGCTCTGGCTCTTTGAG
>NW_006411399.1:10200-11668 GCF_000296735.1 Chrysochloris asiatica
ACTCCACCATAAACCTCACCATAAACCTCAGTCCAAAGGTACTTGGCTCTAGGTTCATGGGTCAGCAAACTTAGCTTTCCAAATAGGTACCTGTTGTTGACTCTGTTGTTAAACATCACTGATTCAGTTCCGACTCCAAGTAACACTGTATAGGGTTTCCCAGAAGGGCCTGGTGATCTGGAATGACTGACCTTGCAATTCAAACCTACATTAACCAAAGGCATCCAACTGCATAATCAAGGCTCATGCCTAAAGATATTCAATTTACTTGCAAAGAAGCCAACTGCTCTGTCTCATAGCACTTTGTTCTGCTGCTGTCTCTCTTTGCCATCACCTCTGTCTCCCGATTGAAGAGACTCAATAAGTAGGAATCTCAGGATCCAAAAGACAAGTTCCAGTCCAGGTTCTTGTTTCTTGATAGTAGTGAGATCACTATTTCTGATTCTGTGTTGGTTTGTCTTAAACCCAGCTTGATGACAAAACTGAACAATGCCATCATTAGATTTTTACAATCGCAATCAACCCTGTTAACAATTACTTATAATTGCTTCCTTTCCCATCAGCATCTTCCCCTACCTTCTCTTACTCAGACCTATCAGGAAAATAGAAAATACACCCAATTTTCATGATCCTATCTAGATGTTTAGTGTCAAATGCAAAGACTATGGCTAGAAGAACTATATTAAATATTTCATGACACTTAAGTAGAATTATTTGTAAACTATGCCTTAAATAAAAGATCAAAGGGATATAAATATTTGATCAAAGCACAAATGTCTATATTTGGAATCATAATTTATAAAAACATTGTAGCATGGGGAAAGTTAGTGTTTATGGAAATGAGTGAGTGTATCACTGTGGTGAAGGCTGAGGGAGTTGAACAATGGGTAAAAACAGTAAGAAGATCAGAAGAGGTTTTGGTGATTGTAGGGAAAAAATGATGGGTTTGGATAAGATTGCAGACAAATTGAATGTCCTGCTAAATAATTTGATTTTTTAAATATATACTATAACCTTGCAGTTCAAACCGACATTGCAGTCCAGCACATTAGCCCACATGGACTCCTGCTGCGGGTTAATGTGCAGAACTGCAAAGCCAGTTTGAACCGCTATGGATCAGAACTATATATATATATATATACCGACGAATAAAGATGACGTCTATTGCTTAGAAAGAGGCTAGAGAAACCTAGTACTATAGCATTTGAACACTCTTAAGGTCATGTATTGAATGAAACTAACTCTTGTGGCTCAATTTTCAGACAAGCAGTAGATAGGTAAACAGCAGGAACATTACTATCAAGGTGTGCTCACCATGGAATGGTCAACCACTCAAGATTAAAAGGACAACACGTACCTAAGGACAAAGTAGAGAAGGAATAGGAAAGAGATGGAATGGAAATAAGTACAAGGTAGAAGTGGGACAACTGTTGATGCATGGAGGGAATTGAAATTATTGAGATGAAAC
>NW_006411399.1:14490-15093 GCF_000296735.1 Chrysochloris asiatica
TGTTGTAATATTTGGCGTTATCAACTCCAGTTGATCTTTGAAATTTTCTGTTTAGGTCTTGGACCTCCTCATTTCTTACATTTGCTTTAGCATCTGGAGAACAAGTTTGTTCACTATCTTTCTTTAAATTCATAAACACAATCCTTTTCATTGCAAGCATTTCCCAGGAATTATAAAAATGTTTTTTGTAAATCTTGTACTTTACTAAGTGAGGTCATATAAGATGACTAATTATAAGATCTAGGAGCTCTGGTAGCATAGTGGGTACAAATCAGGCTGCAAGCCGCAAGGTCAGCAGTTCAAAACTACCAGCAGTTCCGTGGGAGAAAGATGAGGCAGTCTGTTCCCATAAAGGTTTATAGCCTCAGAAACCCTGTACAGTGTCGCTATGAGTTGGAACCGACTCCACGGCACATAACATCAACAATGATAAGATCTAATGTTTACTGAAATTATGTGTGCCTGTGTTTCAGAGAAAACACGGGATGTTTGAAGAAGTGGTTTTACGCCCTACTGTCCAAGAGAAATTCAAAGACAAAACTAAGCGCACTCTAAATAAGAATCTTCTCTACATAATTCTTATCTCAACAGAGAAAGAAGAGA
>NW_006411399.1:17227-19701 GCF_000296735.1 Chrysochloris asiatica
GAATTCCTTGGCTGGGAGGAGACTTCAGTATTTTCTCCTCTTTGTGCCTGGTACCTCTCTGTGTTTTCCTTTCATTGTTTTAGTTTGCTTACTCTGCCTTCCTCTTATTCCTCTTTTTACCTACCTTTGCATTTTAATCTTTCTATTTTCATTTTCATTTGTACATTCTCCCCTGCTTATCTTTCCCAATCACAGCTGCTTCTTTCTTTTTTTCTTCTTCTTCTTTTATGCTTTGTTTTTCTTTTTACTCTCTAATTTCTTTTCCTTTTACTCATCCCTTTCTCTAATTGTATTTAGTTACTTTCATTGCCTTTTATTTTCTCTCCTATTTTTTTTTTTCTTCCATGGTTTTTACAAAATTTTTTCATTTCTCACTTTTGTCTTTAGGTTTTCATGTAGTTTTCAAGCTTTTGCCTGCTTTTCTTTCTTTCTTTTTTTTTAATTATAAATTTCTCTCTTTTTTGTTATTATTAGTTAGTTTGTTTTTCTTCTCTGTTTTGAGCAGGTTTTCTCTTCTTTCCTCACCTGACAGGGTCCATCAACCATGCCCATACAACCCAGACACAAACTAAAACCCCACCACTCTGGCAACAGACATGCCAGGTGCTATACATCTGATTAATTACAACAACCAACATCAACCAAGCCCACTATAAACTAAGCTGAACAAGTGATGAACAGAGAATTGTGAACATGATCCATTCCTTAATCACACCTATCAGGAGGCAGTTGCCTAAGATTACACCAATATACAGTAATTAATTCACCAACAACACAACAACAATATCTCAGAGGTAACAGACCATTGCCATTCACATAAATAACACAGTATTGTTTTTGTTATTAAGCGCCATCGAGTCAATTCTAACCCATAGCAACCCTGTATAAGGTATCTGAGAAGCAACCAATGAGCTTGAACTGCGGACTTTCCAGTTCAAATGGCTTTGCAGTCTGGCACATTAACCCACAGCGCCACACCAGGACTCCAAATAAACAAGTTAGAGTGGCTCAAACAAGTGATTTTGGAGGAAAAAAACATCATAGGAACTGCCTGAAAAATATATTTAGGTACCTGAAAAGGACTGAGAAAAATGTTAATGAAAACATAGAAGAATTCAGGAAAATATTACAGGAACAAATAAACAAAACAGAGAAAATATTGGGAAACACTACAAAAACTGCCAATATAAATGCAAATGATTAATACTAAGATTTTAGAAACTCAAAATACATTGAAAGAGAAAAGGAGTAGGTTTTTTATAACTGAAAGTCCAATACTAGTAACATATAAGAACAATCAGATTTTTTTTTTTTTTTTAATCCAAAGAAAGCCTAAGGTTCATGTGGGACAACACGAAGAGGAATAATTTATGATTGATTGGAATGGCAGCACAGAAAAAGACAAAGAATAGTACAGAAATGATAGTTGAAAAAGTGTTGGAAGAAAATGTCCCTAACATCATTAAAGATGAGAAGATAAATATTCAAAGAGCTGAGATTCCAAAAGAAAATCATGAAGACATATCATCATGAATCTCTCCAAAATCAAAGACAAGGAAAGTATGCTGAGGGCAGCTCAGGGGGAAAAAAAAATGTTACCTAGAAAATAGAACCAATAAAATTAACCTGTGATTTCTCAGGAGAAACCATACTTGCAAGAAATACAAATAGGATTTCTGGTTTGAGCGATAGTAGTGAAAACTCTCTATGGTGAAGGGAGCAGGATCTCATGAAGGAAGCACTCATAGAACAACTCCAGAGCTCCAGGTCTACCATAAGATCCCGGATGTCAGTTTCCCACACTCGCAAGTGAAAACAAAATCACAATATTAAGGAAAATACTGCGAGGTAGGAATCTGGGGATGGGACTGCCTATGTAGGCAACCCACTAGGGCAGAGTTTAGAGGGTGGGGCTACAGCCAGTCAGGCTCAGAAAACCTGCACTAAAAGTGGTGCAGAGACATTTGCAAATAAAAGAGGTTCAGGAAACCACACATTTCTCCCTTTTTTTTTTTTTTTTTTAACCTGCCCCACCTTCTTTGCTCAGCCCAGACCACATCAGGCAGGACAGTTTTCCCACAGTACAGAAAGATGGAGCTTGGGGGCAACTTATGATGCTAGCCACAGAGCCACAGCCCTAAAATTTTCTCCTGTGGGACCTTGGCGGCTGTGCACCTTGGAGTCAGTTCTGACTTTAGGTGACCCTGTGCGGAGTTTCCGGGACTCTGGGTCTTTGAGTAAGGGTAGGGCATTGCCTTTCTTCTGCAGTACAGCTGGTGGTTTCAAGCTGCTGACTTTGAGGTTTGCAGCCCCATTTATGGCCACTGTTCTACCTGAGCTTCTTGCACAGGACCCATATAAAGCAATCTGAAAAGTCCTAACATAAAAGGACTCAACCATTCTCAAGAATTACACTGTACACACGCAGATACCTAGCTGAACTTCATAGACAAAAATAGTGGACACTTTTTCTC
>NW_006411399.1:20172-21106 GCF_000296735.1 Chrysochloris asiatica
AAGAGACAGCAATCGTGGCCACATAGACAAGCTATAAGCATACCCATAATATTTCACCAATAACACAAGAGCCAACAACACCTTCAAAGCATTACATGTGAAAAGAGAAGCTTATCTCCTGATCATATTCACCAGGAGACACCCAATAAGCTTAATAACAAACAAGAAACATCCAAATTGCTTTAAAAAAAACCCACATAACTGTCAGAAATGATGAATAAAAAACAACAACCAATATCCAAACATGTCCCAAAACAGAAGAGAGTAGCTGAGACAAATGAACTGGAGACAGACAAATGCTTTCTAGAGGAAGAAGAGCAAGTTTTGGATATGCCTAAGAAAGAATTCAGAAGAACAATATGGAAACAAATTCAAATGCTCTGAAAAGTAGTTGAGGAAAACAAGGAAGAAGTCAGGAAAATACTACAGGAGCAATCAAGAGACACAACTTAAACACAAAGACAAAAACAGGCTAAAAGTTAAAGAATGGAAAAAAATTTTACCAAGCTAACTGCAACAATAAACAAGCAGGAGTGGCAAGACTAATCTCTGACAAAGTAAACTTTAAGATAAAAACTAGCATAAGAGACAAAGAAGGACACTATCTCATGATCAAAGGGTCAATTGAGCAAGATGACATAAACATAATAAATATATACATTCCCAATGAAAGAGCACCAAGAAACATAAAGCAAACCTTACAAGGATTGAAGAAAGAAATAGATAAATCTACAAGTATAGTGAGAGATTTTAACACACTACTCTCAAAAAGGGACAGAACTACCAGAAAGAAACTTGACAAAATTACAGAGGAACTAAACAACGCAATCAACCAACTTGACTTCATAGATGTATACAGAGCATTCAACCTAACAACAGCACAATATATATTCTTCTCCAGTGTGCATGGGACATTTTCCAGAATTGACCATGT
>NW_006411400.1:0-970 GCF_000296735.1 Chrysochloris asiatica
GGTACTTTCAATAACCTCATATGCATGCCAAAGCTGGGCAGTGAGTAAGGAAGACTGTAGAAGTATTGATGCTTTTGAGTTATGGTGTTGGAGGAGAATATTGAAAATGCCACGGAATGCCAAAAAACCAATAGATCCATTTTGGAAGAAGTGCAGCCAGAGTGCACCTTGAGACCAAGATGACCAAACTTCAGTGGAGGGTCAGAGAAAAAGAGGAAGATCCCCAACGAGATGGATTGGCCAGTGGCAGCATCAATAGTGAGGTTGGCAACAATAGTGAGGTTGGCCCAGGATCGGCAATGTTTCATTCTGCTGTGCATAAGGTCACTATGGGTTGGTACCGACTCTATGGCAACTAACAACAACAACAATAACATAAGAAAGGAGCTTTGGTAGCATATTGGTTACGAATCGGGCTTCTAACCTCAGGTCAGCAGTTGGAAACTACCAGCTGTTCTGCCAGAGAAAGATGAAGCTTTCTGCTCCCATAAAGATTTATAGCATCATAAACCCTATGCAGAATGGCTATGAGTCGGAACTGACTCCAAGGCACATAACAACAACAACAATGACATATGATGTACAAAATATTTCCCTAATAACATAAGATGTACAAATTAAAGCAATGATGAAATTATACTAAACACCTACTATATTTACTAACATTCAATACAGTGACAATCCAAAGTGTTTATGGAGGTGTGGAGTAAGAAAACTCTCATTAAATATTGATGGTAATACAAAATGCCTCTTTGGAAGATAGTCTAGGAGTTTCATACATAGCTAAACACAGGCTACTATATGATTTAGGAATTACACTCTTAGATATTTACCAAAAATGAGAAAACTTATATTAACATAAAAACCTGAACATGGATGTTTATAACAACTTTAATAATATAAATATATTCTAATTCTTACAAGCAACCTTATGATGGAGTCCTGATGTGGCACTTTAGAATAAGCATTC
>NW_006411400.1:1850-3263 GCF_000296735.1 Chrysochloris asiatica
TCTTCACTTCTAAATAGCATCTTGGCTATAATTCTTTCAGAACAGATATGTTCATTCTTCTAGTAGCCCATAGTTATTTTAGAATTCTTTGTCAAGTTTATAATTTAAAAGAACCAATTGTTCAGTGTTCTTTATTCTTTGGCCAGCTTTCACAAGCATAAGAGATGATAAAAAATATCATGGTTTGGACTAGGTACCTCTTAGTCTTTAAAGTGACATTTAATTCTGAGCAGAACAAGTATCTCCTGGTTTTGTTCAAACAACTGCCCCTTGGTCTATGTTCTATTAGATATAAACTCAGGATTGTGAGATTCCATATATTCAACTCTTAAATGTAGGTCCTTTACATTTGATCATAATAATATATAAAGAATATTAGTATATTACCTTTTTTTTTTCTGCAAACATTTAGTAAACGTCAGTGCATTGCCTCAAAGTGGCTTTTCTTTTAGATGACCTAATATGAACATGACACAAAAAATTTTAAATACGTGTTTAAGATATATGGCTTCATAAATTGGATGTGATTTTTTTTTGGCCATAAAGAGAACTTAGGTAAAGGAATCTTTAGACAATAATGACATGACAACAAGAACATATTTTTTAGGGTTAGAGATTTGTCAGTTTGAAATACAACTCTATCAATAATTAGCAATTTATTCTAATGAGATCTAAACTTCTTATGTCTTCTAAATTTAGTCGTTATAATACTATAAGACCAACTATTACCATTAAATAATGTAATTTTGGGGGTAATGCTTAATACGATGTGTATTGTTAAGTGACAATGAATTGCATTCAACTCATAGTGACCACATTTGAAAGATTATAACTGTCCCATACGTTTTTGTAGGCTGTAAACTTTATGAGAACAGATTGCCAAATCTTTCTCCCACAAAGCTGCTGGTTGATTGGACCTTCTAACACTATGATTGGCTGTTGATTGCTTTGTGGTTGTATACTATGGAGTAGTTTCCAACTAACAGCAATCCTGTATGGGATTTCCCAGGTTGTGTGTGATGAGGCAGGATAATGAACTAGACAGAAATGCTGGTTTGAACTTGAAGGTTAATGGTCCAAATCCACAAGCAGCTTCTTGGAAACCCTATATAGGGTAATTATGAGTCAGAACCTACTCATTGTTAGGTCTACAGCAGTTAACAACAACAACAATCTTTATGGGGAGTCTCTGTGTGGAGCAGTAAGATAAATCATTGAACAACAAGGTCAGCTTGAACTGCAAAGTCTGCAATTCAAAACCACCAAACACATCTCTGAAACTCACTATGAGTTGTCACCAACTTGAAGGCACTTAAAAACAATAACTGTGAGAGTTGGAAATGTAAAGGTAGATGTTTTGTAGCAAAAGGAGGAAAGTGATTGACTTTGCAGTTCAGTTGGAGAGCCCTGGGA
>NW_006411400.1:3833-5285 GCF_000296735.1 Chrysochloris asiatica
GGCACTTAACAAGAGCAACAACATTATTAGCAAGAGGTACCCAGGTGATACAGATATTTAATGAGCTCAAATGTTAATAAAAAGGTTGGCAGGTCAAGTCTACCCTGAGGTACCTCAGAAGAAAATACTGACAACCTGTTGTTGTTAAGTGCCATTGAGTTGGTTCTGATCCATAGTGACCCTGTATAGGGTTCCAGAGGAGTGGGTGGTGAGCTTTTAATTGCCGACCTTACCATTCAAACTGGCTTTGCAGTCCAGCGCATGAACCCACAGCGCCACACTACTGGCAACTTACTTCCCACAAAATCAGTTGTAGGAGCGCAGTTTTACCACCATGAATTGATATTGACATAAGAGCTACTGTGTCAATACTATTTGTAAAGGGGAATTGTATTGTGAAACTGGTTTGGGATCAGTTATGGCCTCCCTGTCCTAACTATGTTACTGTAACCGCAAAATAAGGACTATTTAAGCTGCTCTGGTAGCACAGTGGTTACAAATCCGGTTGCGAACCTCTAGGTCAACAGTTCGAAACTACCAGCTGTTCCGCGGGAGAAAGATGAGGCTTTCTGCTCCCATAAAGATTTACAGCCTCAGAAACCCTATATAGGGAGGGTCACTATGAGTCGGAACCGACTCCACAGCACACAACAACAACAACAAACAACTGTGAAAAAGTCAGAATAGGGAATAATAGCAACTGCTGTAATTTTCAAAGTAATAACATAAGAAAATAGAATTATTTTCTCACCAAGAAACTTATTGCCTTAAACTATATAATCTTACATTCATTTGCCCTATAATTTAGCTTAGTAAACTAACCAATCTCAAACAATGGAAGAAAAAGATGAATATAACATTTATGTATTTCTTTATATATAACCTGTTTTAAGATGATGTGGCAGCTTAGAAAAAATGAAACCGGGGCCTCCCAAGTTTTAAATATTACCCTCATGTATTGAAAACAAACAAACAAAAACAAAAACAATAATCTTTACAGAAACAAACAGCCTCATCTTTCTCCCACATAGGATGTGATAGATTCAAACTGCTGATCTTAAGGTTAGAAGCCCAACTCATAAACCATTGTGCTACCAGGGCTCATGATTATACTATGAGGGTGATTTAATGATGTGTACACTCAAAACAAATTCATAGGCATCAATACAATTCTGATTCATAGGTGCCCTGTATAGGCTTTCTGAGGCTGTAAATCATGGGGGGGAGGGAACCTTTTCTCTGCCAAAATTTATAACACCATTCTCAGGCCATACACAATTTTCAACTTAAAAATTAGCCTGCTATCTTGGACATTGGCTACCCAAAATGGGGGGTGGGGGGCTACAAAGGCAAGAAGTGACTGGCTTACAAGCTTTTAAGAGGGAACCTAGATCCAGAGGGCCTGGAGGAAGGTAGAATCTCCAGTGTGTAGTATTCAGTCTTAGTAGCTGG
>NW_006411400.1:6605-8099 GCF_000296735.1 Chrysochloris asiatica
TTGTCTTACAGTATCGCATCAGGGTTATTGTTGTTGTTAGGTGCAGTCATGTAGGTTCCAACTCATACCAACCCTATGCACAAAAGAATGAAACACAGCCCAGTTCTGCATCATTCACACAATTGTTGATGGTCTTTCTCTTTTCTACTGACAATCTATTCTAGCAAAAATTATGTCCTTCTCCAGGGACAGATCCCTCCTGATAATGTGTAGGAAGTGTGAGAGACAAGATCTTGACATCCTGGCTTCTAAGGACGATTCTAGCTGTACTTCTTTCTACACAAATTGGCTTGTTCTTCTAGCATTCCTTTGTTGTTGTTGTTGTTGTTAAGTGACGAAGAGTCAGTTTTGACCCATAGCAACCTGTATAGGGTTTTCAAGGAGTAGCTGGTGAGCTTGAATCACTGACCTTTTGGTTCAAACTGACTTTGCAGTCCAATGTATTAGCCTACTCTTCTCCACATCATAACCCAAATGCAGTATTTCCTCTATGGCCTTCCTTATCCATTGTTCAACTTTCACATGCATATAAGGCTATTAAAAATTCCATGGCTTGGGCCAGGTGCACTTTAGTCATCAAAGTGACATCTTGCTTTTGAACACTTTGAAGAGCTTTTGTGCAACAGATTTGCCTAACACAGTACCTCATTTGATTTTTTGACTGTAGTTTCCATGAGTGTTGATAGTGAATTCAAGCAAAATGAATTACATGACAGCTTCAAGCTTTTCTCTATTTATTTTCATGTTACTTTTTGCTCAGTGGTGAGGTTTTGTTTTTTTCTTTACATTGAGGTTTAACCCATACTGTAGGCTGTAGTTATTTTATCTTTATCAGTAAATATTTTAAGTCCTATTTACATTCAGCAAGCAAGGGTGCATGATCTGCATATCACAGCTTGTTAGTAAGGTTTTCTCAAATCCTGATGCCACCTTCATCATCATAGAAGCAAACTTCTAAGATTATTTGCTGAACATACAGGTTGAATAAGTATAGTAAAAGAACACAATCAAAGCAAATACCTTTCCAAATTTTAAACCATTCAGTCTTCCTTTGTACTGTTTGAATGATTGCCTCTTACTCTACTTTTAGGCTCCCCATGAGCACATTTAAGAGTTCTGGCTTGTCATATTCCACACAGTCAAAAACCTTTGCATAGTCAGTAAAGCACAGGTAAACATCTTTCTTATATTCTCTGCTTTCAGCCAACATTCATCTGACATCAGCAATATTGATGTTGTTAATTGCCATGGAGTCACATTTGACTCATAGTGACTCTGTATAGGAGTGGCTGGTGAGTTTGAACCATCGACCTTGTGTTTCAAACCAACCTTGCAGTCCAGTATATTAACCTGTAGCACTGATGTCAGTGATGGTATCCCTCATTTCACATTCTCAACTGAACCCAGCTTAAACTTCTGGAAATCCCTGTAAATGTACTGTTGAGCTGTTTTTGAATTATTTTAGCAAACTTTTACTTAGAATTTTTATTAAAG
>NW_006411400.1:11811-12645 GCF_000296735.1 Chrysochloris asiatica
ATCATCTGCATATTGCAGGTTGTTAATGAGTCTTCCTTAAACCTGATGCCACGTTTTTCTTTATATAACCCAGCTTCTTGGATTATTTGCTCAGCATAAAGATTGAATAACTGTGGTGAAAGAATGCAACCTTGTCACATAACTTTTTAAAATTTTAAACCATTCAGTGTTCCCATGTTCTGTTTGAACAACTGCCTCTTGGTCCAGGTACAGATTCCTTATGAGCACAATTAAGTGTTACGGAATACTCATACTTCACAACATTGTCCATAGCTTGTCATGATCCACACAATCAAAAGCCTTTGCATAGTAAATAAAGCACAGGTAAACATCTTTCTGATATTTTCTGCTTTTAGCAGAAATGGACATCAGCAATGATATTCCTCATTCCACGGCCTCTTCCGAATCCAGCTTGAACCTCTGGAAGTTCTCTATCAATGTATGATTGTAGCCATTTCTGTAATACCTTTAGCAAAACTTTACTCGCATAGTGTATCAAAGAGATTGTCTGATGATTTCCGCATTCTGTTGGGTCACCTCTCCTTGGAATGGGCACAAATGTGTACCTCTTCTAATCAGTCGGTCAGATAGTTGTCTTCCAAATTTCTTGGATTAGATGAGTGAGTGCCTACTGTGCCGCCTCACTTTCTTGAAAGATGTCAATTTTTATTCCACCAATTCCTGGTGCCTTGTTCTTTGCCAATTCCTTCAATGCATTTTGGACTTTCTCCTTCAATATCATTGGTTCTTGATCATATGATACCTCTTGAAATGGCTGAACATTAACCATTTCCTTTTGGTACAGTGACTCTGTGTATTCCTTCCATCTTCTCT
>NW_006411401.1:0-2878 GCF_000296735.1 Chrysochloris asiatica
CAACCCTGTGTACAGAGGGGATAGGTTTGATCCTTGATGTAAAGACTCCTTCCCTCTCAGTTGGTATTTTGAGCTACTATATCCAAAGGAGTTCTGGTAGTGTAGTGGTTACGAACGGGCTGCAAACCTTAAGGTCAGCACTTCAAAACTACCAGCTGTTCCGTAGGAGAAAGTTGAGGCTTTCTGCTCTTGTAAAGATTTACAGCCTCAGAAACCCTGGTACAGGGTCACTATGAGTCAGTTCCTACTCCACGGCACATAACGACCACCACATCCATAAGTATAGGTTAAATTCATCAAATTGTAGCAATTTACACTTGCTTCCTTTATCAAATTTCCTTATCTTCCTTTAGTTGAGTTCTGATCATCAAGACACTGAAGCTAAGTCAATGTCTTGATGATCTAAATGGGCACTATCTGCAAGTTTGGGACATTCTTATGTATCTCCCTATCTACAAGCTTTTGTATTCCCTTATTTAAAAATGTTTTAGACTGAGCTGCAAGTCACAAATGCACCCCTGTCTTCACTTTTTCATCAGAGGCAAATCTTCATCCTTGAACGGCTGTTTTCAAGGGACCAAACAGGTGAAAGTCCGAAGGAGCAAGACCAGGACTATGGGGAGGATGCTTTCACATCTTAAAAGGAAGTTTTCGCAGAGTGTCAACAGTGTAGGCAGAGGTATGAGGACACACATTGTCATGCAAGATTACAATGCCCTTGGATAGCAGTCCTCTGCATTTAATCGGAAATTTAGTCTTCAATTCTTCAGTGAGCATCTCACTGTAAGGACCACTGTTGATTGTTGAACCTTTCTCCTGACAGTGTTCCAATATGGGCCATCGAGAATCCCAGAAAACTAAGCATCAATTTTCCAGCTGATGGTTGACTTTTGAACTTTTACTTGGTCACTGATCGAGGATGCTTCCATTCCATACTCTGCTTTTTACTCTCAGGCTCATAGTGATGAATCCATGTCTTGTCACCAGTAATGATTTTTTTAAAAGAAATTTTTACCTTCTTTCAAGTGTCAGCCCAAATTTTGTTTGCAGATGTCCAAATGTTTCTGTTTATGCACACCGATGTTCTTTACAGCACTATTCACAATAGCAAAAAGATGGAGACAGCATAAATGTCCATCAATGGGAGAGTGGACAAATTTTGGTACATACACACAATGGAATATTATGCAACACTGAAGAATAACAATGAATCTGCAAAACACCTCATAACATGGATGAACCTGGTGGACATTCTGCTGAGTGAAATCAGTCAATCACAAAAGGACAAATATTGTATGAGACCATTATTGTACAAACTCAGAAGTTTTCATACTAAAAGAAACATTCTTTGATGGTTACCAATAAAATTACATAAATCAGGAACTAGGTATATACAGACAAAGTGGATCGTATGTTTATCTCTGCCGGGGTGCATGTCCAGTATTCAGATTTTACTTTGCATTTTTGTTTTTCATTTATTTTTTTCTTTCCCCGTTCTAAAGAAATATAATCATGTCTTTAGACTCCATTAGGAGCTCTGGTAGCACAGTAGTAAAGCACTCAGCTGCTGACCAAAAGGTCAGCCACTTGAACCTGCCAGCAACTATGTGAGAAAGAAAGCAACTATGTGGCAGTCAGCTTTGGTAAAGATCACAGCCTTGGCAGTTCTACTACGTCCTATAGGGTTTCAATGAGCCAGAATAGACTTCACGGGACCTAGTTACACTCCATTATTTATGGGAGATCTGAGTTACTGGTAGATAATCTGCCTCCTAGCTCTTATTTTCTGGTAGGTTTGATTAAAAGGTCTTTGAGTGATTAAAGGGAAATTGGAAAAGAGTCCTTTAATCTCCCCTCCACAAATTAAGAAAAATATCAGAGCACTAGGGATAATAGAAACCTGAACCTTGCTCCTTGGCTGTGCTACAATGAAATGGCAAGAATTCAGAAGACAAGAAATTCAGTGAGTACATTGGGAGGCTGGAACTATGTACTGTGGACTCAAAACAGATTCTGTGACTGAACTGGACAAAAAAGAGCTAATGACATCTGACTTTAAGAAATTACATGGAGTCCTGGTGTGACACTGTGAGTTAATGTGCCAGACTATAAAGCCATTTCAGCTGCAACGTCAGTGGTTCAAGCTCACCTTGGAAACCCTATACAGGGTCACTATGGGTCAGAATCGACTTGACGGCACTTAACAACAACAAAAATATGATAAGGTTATCATCAGTGTTGAACATGATACACTCTAAACAAGTGGACCCATCCCCTTTTTGTTTTTCCTGACTTTGCTTATACTACTCTTAGGTTAGGAAGAAAAGGAAAGAAAGAAGACTCATTGTTCTCCACTGGCTCTCATAATGACTGACAAGAGTCTCCTTCTTAGCAGGCTGGGCAACCTAAAGTCATATTTAATTTAAGGAAATAATATTTCTTATATATATGAATTTGTGACTCAAGTTATCCACCAAAACATGACAATATGCATCTATATATTTCTAGTTACATTTCCACCATTTGTATTATTTGAGCTTCATTGCCCTTCTGTGATTAAAAGAATGGCATTTTGAGGGTCTTAAACAATTTCCTTGGGAAGGATTAATTATGGTGTCTACCATCATAAAAAGCATAATATTGTAAGATACACAATTTGAATTCAAACACTGTAAGCATGCCATCTGAAGGAATGGAAGAGAAAAATCAAACTCATTAAGTGTTCCCTAGAAAGGCCTATCCACAGACAAAGAAGGATGACTCCTTTGGGAAACACTTCACACCCCACATTTTGCAGTAAGTAAATGATCCATAATTGGTATCTATTAGTAAAAATATGGAGTCCTGGTGTGGTGCTATAGGATAAGCACTGGACTGC
>NW_006411401.1:3168-6530 GCF_000296735.1 Chrysochloris asiatica
CAACTCAACAGCACTTAATAAGAAAAGACACACACACATATAAGGAGTCCTGGAGTCCTGGTGTGGCGCTGTGGGTTAATGAGTTGGATTGCAAAGTCAGCTTGAACCACAAGGTCGGCGGTTCAAGCTCACCAGTCACTCCTCAGAAACTCTATACAGGGTCACTATGGGTCGGATAGACTTGTGCCACTTAACAACAACAACAAATATATATAAACATCCCTAGCATTCTTAAATCTACCTAATATAAGGATAATGTAGCTGGCTAATTGAAAAACTTCCACAGGGGAAAAACCCAAAATATTTATCTTCCTTCATTTTGCTTTCTCCAATTCGCCCACAAAGATCTATAGCCAGTTTCAAATTAATTTAATTGAAGTTCTATTTTACAAATGGGAATTTAAAAAATCTTACACACTTTTTTCAGAGTTTGAAATTATAAGCTTCCTCTATCGCTTTTTGGTTTATTTTTACTTTTTACTGTTAACTGAACGAAGGCTTACAGAGATCATCAGTTTTACATTTAACAAATCATACACTGTTTCATCTCCATGATTGCAATCCCCTCCACGTAACAACAGTTATTCCCCTTCTTCTCTGTGGTTCCTATTTTCATTCCACCCTCCTTCCCAGCCCTTCTCAACATCGTCCTTAGGTAAATGTTGCCCTTTTGATCTTGAATGGTTGATTATTCCATGGTGAGCATACCTTACTAGTGTTGCTGTCCTATACACCCTATAAACCTATCTAATGCTTGGCTGAAAATTGGGCCTCCAGGATGAGTTCCATTCCAGACCTGAAGGTGATCAAAAACCATATTCTTGGATTCTTCCAGTCTCTAGCTAATCAGTAAGCCCAGCCTGTTTTTGTTTTTTTTATCATTTTGAATTTGTTCCACATTTTCTCCCACTCTATCTGGGACCTTCTAATGTGATTCCTTTCAGAGTAGTTGGTAGTGGTAGCTGGGCACCACTCTACAACCTCTTTATATAAACATATTACTTTCTCCTTTTTCTTACCTCCCACCATTTGCAACATTCCCTTAATCTGTATTACTATATAAAATAGTTGCCTGGAATATTAAACTACATACCAGAAATTTGTTTTTATAGTTGAAAAATGAAATTTTAGATTTAAGTATTAATAGAAAAAGTTTAGTAGCTATGATTCATCAAGAAATTAAATATAATCTGTTCACAAGGGATAATAAACAGTGATAGTTTCGTTTCTGACTATTTACCAGAGCCAAGATGGTAGCTCATGTTGATCAAGTTAGTCTTTTTAATGATGGTATTTCTAGCGGATATGTTCCCTTTTAATTGATTAAACTTGTGAAAAGAACAAAGCCTAGATTAGATGAGAATACAGTATAAAAACAGCTGATTTACACTTAGGCTGTAAAGAGGCAGCATGATATGATGGTTAAAAAAGTCTGAACTCTGGATTCAGATCCCTTGGATCTGCCATTTGCTAGCAAGTGACCTTGCACAAGCCACTTACCCTGTCCATGCCTGTTTCCTCCCATCTGTGAAATAGGAAAATAATATTTACTTTATAGGGTAGTTATGAGGTACAGATTTAAGCCTACATTTGTATTTAATGACAAAGATAAGACTTTCTGCCCCCGAAAAGATACATGTAGGGTTTGGGTTTGGGTTTGGGTTTGGTTTTATTTAATGCTTAGGATGGTAGTGGTGGTGGTTGTGTGCCATGGCATTGGTTCTGACTCATAGTGACCCTGTGTAAAGTTTCCGAAGCTGTAAATACATATATGCACATATATAGAGAGACAGAGAAAACAATGTAACCAGGCATGGGAAAGATCAGGGCTTTCAAAGATGATCTGAAGTCTCAAAGAGTCCATGAGGTCAAACTATTTTCATAGTAATATTAGGATGCTACTTTTCACTGTGGTGACCTTTTCACTGATGACACAAAACTGCTGAGAAGCACAGAACAAGTCAAGGCAGTGTCACCAACTTATACTAGTAGACGTGACATGCTTCACTGTCACAGACTTATACAAAACATTAAAAAAAAAAATTAGTTTCACTTAAGAATGTCCTTGATGAAATAGTAAAAATTCTTAATTTTATTAAATATTACTCTAGAGTTTCTTACTACTTTGAATGTACAAAACAGAAAGCAATCATAATGTACTTCTGCTGCATACTGAAGTACTGTTCTGCAATGAATTATTTAATACAGCCCTACTAGCCATGGTCTGGAGTCCTGGTGAAGTGCTGGGGGCTAATGTGCTAGACTGCAACGTCAATTTAAATCACAAGATTGCTGGTTCAAGCTCACCAGCGGCTCCTTGGAAACTCTACACAGGATCACTATAGATCAGAACCAACTCAATGGCACTTAACAACAACAGTAGCCATGGTCTGTTAGTCCCACAAAATGATTAGGTGAGAATTATTCAAATATGGTATACCACCCAAAGGGATTGGACAGTTTGCTAATAATGCAAAAACGTCCATGGACAGAGAACACACAAGATGGCAGATTGGGTGGAAATGCAGTAAGGAGTTCCATCAGCAACAACACAGAATACCCAACCAAGCAGGCTCAGGGGATGGTCCCAGAACGCTGAACCACATATAAAGGAATATTTATAAGGTTGGAAGGCTTACAGCTAGGGGAATTTGTGGCAGAAGCAAGGAATCCATTGTTTTCTAGTCCGGGATGCTCAGCTGCTCCAGGGGCAGCCATCTTGGGTAAGACCAAGCGGGGAAGGATCGGAGCGGCCACAGATGCCTGGCATAACCGTGGAGATAAAGGAGTGGGCATTCTTTTCTTTTGGTATCTGTTCATTGGTCCCTTGATGTCTGTACACCTTCATTCTGGTGACTATAGGGGTGCCTGAGCTAGAGGACAGCCCTGCCCCACCCTCGGAGGGTTCTACTATGCATGTGCACAGATCTCCTCTAAATTTAAAGAGACAGTTTCCAATTAAAACCAAATGGCCACAGCTGCCCCTGACCTGTTTATAACTACAAAAAAGGCCAGAACAGGGAATGTGGCGTGGGACAAGAATACAAAAAAGGAAATAGGCCGAAAATTAAATCCTAAGTTATATCAAAACGACCAACAGTGGCATCTTGAAATTTCTCAAGAAGAAGAGTGAAAAAGAAAGCCCAGTTCCTGATCACATCTACCTGGAGGTAATCAGAAACCATAAAAAATACCAAAATACATACCTATCTAAGTATTAAGGCCACAGATAACCCCTGACTATACCTAAAAAACAGAAGCAGATGACTATGCACATGTCCAGAAACGAGATAAAGTGACTGAGGCAAATGAGCTGGAAGTAGACCTACACTCCATACTGGAAGATGGGCAGGCTTTGGAAA
>NW_006411401.1:7053-10595 GCF_000296735.1 Chrysochloris asiatica
AAAAGATAAATAAGCATTCAAGAAGCTCAACAAACCCCAGGATGGACAGACCCTAAAAGACAATCACCAAGACACATAATAATCAAACTCTCCAAAATCAAAGATAAGGACAGGATCTTGAAAAGCAGCTAGGAAAAAGAGAAATATAACATACAAAGGCAAGCAAATCAGATTAAGCTCAGATTTCTCAACAGAAACCATGCAGCCACAATCAACATTCATGGAAGCAGCAGTCAAGAAGTCAAACTCC
Source organism: Chrysochloris asiatica (assembly GCF_000296735.1). NCBI lineage: Eukaryota > Metazoa > Chordata > Mammalia > Afrosoricida > Chrysochloridae > Chrysochloris > Chrysochloris asiatica. The sequence goes on from NW_006411401.1 coordinate 7,304, forward strand.
TATCGCCTTAAGTAAATCTTTGACACAAGACTTCTTAAGTGTTCAAGTGCAAAGATACCAGTTTGAGAACTAAGGTATGCCTGACCCAAACCATGGTTATCTTCAATTGCCTCGTATGCATGTGAAAGTTGGACAATGAATAAGGAAAACCATAGAAGAGTTGATGCATTTGAGTTATGGCGCTGAAGAAGAATAGTAAAAGTAGCATGCACTGCCTGAAGAACAAACAAATCTGTGCTGGAAAAAAGTATAACCATAATCCTCCTTAGGAGCTGGAATGGTGAGACTTTGTCTCTCATACTTTGGGCATGTTATCAGAAGGGACCAGTCCCTGGAGAAGGACACCATGCTTTGTAAAGTGGAGGGTCAACAAAAAAAGGAAGGCACCCAAAGAGATAGCACAGTGGCAGTAGCAACGAACTCAAGCATAAGTACAATTGTGGAGATGGTATAGGACCAGGCACTGCTTCTTTCTATTGTGCTTAGGTTTGCTATGAGTAAGAACTGACTCACAGCTCTGAGCAATAACAAGTATTATTATCTATAATCCAGATTAAAATATGTAAAAGGGTCCTGAAACTAAAAAAAATTGAGACGTTCTAGGAAAGACAAATACAAACTTCAGAGAAATGGCTATAAGGGCAGGGAAGAGATAGGAACAGGATTGAAAAGGACGTCAACTTGAATCTGTACTAATTAGTTTAAAACATTCTTGAAATAAATATTATCAAGGATTAAATATGACAAACAGAGCAGTGGTTATGTGAGTGTCTGTTTTTCATACTTTCTATATATTTAAAATATTTCAAAATTAAAATTTAGCATAAAGTACTATCATTTTTACCTAACTATAACTGTCTCCTCTTCAGTGTAATTTGATATAAAGCTTAATAAATTACTGTATTCAGTTAGTCTTCATTTGCACAGAAAAACTTAGAACATAACAGAAAACCTGATTAGTTGGTTCATTATTCATTCCTTTTCAAACAAAGCAGATTCATTCAAATGAGAAAAGATAACATGAAATAAATAAAGATAAAATAAGTTATCGCACTGAAGAAGAATAGTAAAAGTAGCATGCACTGCCTGAAGAACAAACAAATCTGTGCTGGAAAAAAGTATAACCAGAATCCTCCTTAGGAGCTGGAGGAGGTTAATAAAGATAGGAGCTTAAAGATAACAAGAGATACTCACTGGTATAAAATGTGTAGTTCCATATCATACAGTCTGCAATTCTGAATTAAGATAGACTCATTAAAAGAACACAGATAGAGATGACAGATAAATGCTGTTGTTGTTAAGTGCCAGCTAGATGGTTCCAACTCTTAATGACCCAGTAAAGGGTTTCCATGGAGCATCTGGTAGGTTTGAATCACTAAAATTGCAGCTAGCAGTCCAGTGCTTATCCTACAGCACCACACCAAAACCCTATATAAATACAAAGATAGAAATAGATAGATATGACATCACTCAATTAGTAATGTTGTTGTTGTTGTTATGTGCTGTGGAGTCAATTCGACTCACAGTGACCCTTTACAGGGTTTCCAAGGCTGTAAATCTTTACGGGAGCAGAACACCTCATCTTTCTCCCGCAGAACAGCTGGTAATTTCAAACTACTGACCATGAGGTTAGCATCCCAATTCGTTACCACTACACTACCAGAGCTCCTTCAATTAGTATTAGAGGGAACGTAAATTCTATCTGACAAGAGCTAAGGAGGGTTTCAGAGAAAAAGTAACATTTAAAGCTGAAACTTAAAATTTTGTAGAAGTTTTACAGATAGAAAAGAAAAAGAGCGGAAAATGCATTCCTCACAGGATTTAATACAGATATTCTCTAGTGTACTAGTTAACAAAATTATGTTTCTTTAAATGAAAATATATAGGTACCTTGATTGTTTGTTGTTGTTAAGTGCTGTAGAGTAGGTTCAGACCCACAGCCACCCTGTACAGCGTTTCTGAGGAGTGAGCTGCAACTGCTGGCCTTGGGGTTCAAACCGACTTTTCAGTCCAGTGCATTAACCCACAGCACCACACCTGGACCCCTTGATTACTCTGATTACTTTGATTAAATATATATAGCATAGTACCTTGCCCCGATTAATTAGCTGCAAATGAAGATAGTTGACAGCTTATTATGCATATTTATAGTCTTTAAAACAAACTATCACTTTAAGTAATCACAGTATTGAGGTATTTTGTGGCTCCTAGTAGAAGCATGGTGGCTTCATATGATAAGCACTGGACTATAAACCACAAGGTCCATGGTTCAAGCCCAACAGTCACTCCTGTGAAAGAAAGATGAGGCTTTCTGCTCCTGTGAAGATTTAAAAAGCCTCAGAAATCTTATACAGGGTTGCTGTGAGTCTGAACCGACTCCATGGCACTTAGTGGAGCAGTTAAGACCTCACATAAGGGTAGATACTTGCAACCACTTTAAGAAATGAAATAGAAATTTACAGAACCAGATGTTGTATAACTTTTACTGACTTAGTTATTTCTTCAAAGCATAATGTGGGTAGTGGCAAAAGTATATGGTAAGAACTGTGCAGTAGAAAATTTCTAAGAAAAAATTTCAAGGTTTCCTTAATCGATTAGCATAATTTAATAGTCACTTTCCGAAATCGATTCCAATAAGCAAAAAAATATGCAAGCTCCCATATATAGAGCTAACTCATTATAATTAAAAAAAAAAAAAAAAAAAAGGTAATATCCTTACATAGCCATGTTGTCAGGAGGTTAAGCTTTATAGAAAAGTAGAACAAGCAAGTTATACTATTTAATATTTTATGAATATTTTTAACATTAACATTTTCTGTAATAATGATTCCAATAACTTTAATTCAAAACTCACATTTCTCTTACATTAGAAGAGAGGAAATGAAATGAAGAGAACACATAGCCACTAAGGTCATGACTGAGAATGATGCAATAAACCCATATCTGTCTACATTGTTATATTTTAGGTTCATAATGCCACCTTTTCCTCCTTGCTGAATGATCTGTATCTCTTAAATGATATTTAATCGTCTAACAACTAAAAGATATATATTAAGCATTTTAAATATCCATTTTTAGTTTGGGACTATAGATTTTCAAAGCTTATGAGATTGATAACGCCTAGATAAAAGTTTTCAAATTATTTCAGATTGTTAAAAATATAGGAAAGGAGAACAAACAAGATGGTGGATCGGGTGGAAGTGCAGTAAGGAGCTCTGTCAGCAAAAACACAGAAAACAGTACCAAGAAGGCTCAGGGGATGGTCCCAGAACTCTGAACCACATGTAAAGGA
>NW_006411402.1:0-4252 GCF_000296735.1 Chrysochloris asiatica
ATTTTCTTCAGCTTCATTTTGAATTTGCATATGAGTAATTGATGGTCTGTTCCACAGTCTTCCCCTAGCCTTGTTTTCACTGATGATATGGAGTTTTTCCTTCGTCTCTTTCCACAGATGTAGTGAATTTGATTTCTATGTATTCCATCTTGTGAGGTCCATGTGTATAGTCATCTCTTATGCTGTCTAAAGAAGGTATTTGAAATGAACAAATCATTGGTTATGCAGAATTCTATCATGTGTTCTCCAGCATCATTTCTGTCACAAAGGCCATATTTTCCAACTACTGATCCTTCCTCTTTGCTCCCAACTTTTGCATTCAAATCACCAGTAATAGTCAATACATCTTTATTGCATGTTTGATCAATTTCAGATTGAACAAGTTTGGTAGAATATTTCTGTTTCATCGTCACTGGCCTTAGTGGTTGGTGTGTAAATTTGAATAATAATAGTGGGATTAACTGGTCTTCCCTATAGGTGCGTGGATATTATCCTAACACAAACAGCATTGTATCTTATGACTGATCTGTATATGTTCTTTTTGACAATGAATGCAACACCATTCTTCTTCAATTTGTCTTTCCATGCATAGTAAACCATGTGGTTGTCACATTCAAAATGGCCAACAATAGCCCATTTCAGCTCACTAATGCACAAGATATCAATGTTTATGTGTTCCATTTCATTTTTGACAACTTCCAATTTTCTCAGATTCATACTTCGTACATTCCATGTTTCATTTTTCAATGGACCTTTATATCTGTTTCTCTTTGTTATGAGTTGTGCCCCATCAGCAAATGAAAATCCCTCGGGCTTTTCTCCCACAGGCTCTATTCCATTCACATCATCACAGTCAACTCTACTTTGAGCAGGCAGCTCTTCCCCAGTTGTAGTTTGAGTGCCTTCCAACCTGAGGGGCTCATTTTCTGGCACTATATCTGACAGTGTTTCTCTGCTACTCATAAGATTTTCAGTGACTAAATATTTGGAATTAGTTTGTCACTCCATCTTCCTAATCTGTCTTCATCTGGAAGCTCATCCAAAACCTGTCCACCATGGATGACCCTGCTGGTATTTAAAATACTGTTGGCATAGCTTTCAGAATCACAGCAACTCACAAGTCACCGCAGTACAACAAACTGACAGATGAGTTGTGGCTATAATTGATTATAATACCTAAAATTGTGCTAGAACTTGCCCACTGAAAGAGGCTTCCTGCAGAGCTTTTGTATTGTAGAAGGCCATAGGTTGAATCCTGATCCCCATCCAGAATCTTTTGAGTTGGTAAATTTCCACTTGAAAAGACAAGCAAACTCACCTAGAGTGGCTGAAATAACAGAAGATACTGTTTTGAAGACAGATGGGCAGGAAAAAAAAAACACACAATAATGACAGTCTAATTTACTACTACAAGAACAAGCAAGTTGCTCCCTGGGGAGCCATCAAGGCCAACAATCAAGTCCCCTCAGGGCAAACCCCCTTCCAAGACTAAAACTCAAAGAGAATACAGAAGTAGACATGTAATCTTGCTGGTGACCACGTTGGTCCCTTGATAAGGGGAATTGGGAGATAAACAATGAAACTGTGAGCTAAGTCCTACCACATTCAACAGACATCTGTCCACCTGGATTGTGACCTGGTTGGCCAGCAGTATAGTGAGACCTGGGGACTACTGAAGCCAGAGATTGGGACATAGCCACAGAGGACTAGAGTGGAGAGTGAATCATCCAGCTGATATGAAGTGAGGGGAGATGCATAAGAATGCCCATACTTGCAGATAGTACCCATTTGACCTAGTCAATGGCTGGATGATCAGAACTCAACTAGAGGAAGAAACAAGAGAGAAAAAAGTATAAACTGCTACAATTCGATGAACTTGACCTATACTTAAGGATGTAGTAGCTTAAAAGAGGAAATGAGTCTTTACAGCAAGTATCATTCCACTCCCTCAGTACACACGGTTGACAGGACTGTGCAACTTAGACATTGGCTACCCCAAATGGGGGAAGGGGGAAGAGCTACAAAGGCATGAAGTGACTGGTTTACAAGGATTAAACAGGGAGCCTAGTTTCATAGGGTGCATGGGAAGGTAGTATCTCTACTTAGTGGTTTCCAACCTGCCTAGACAGGGCTGGTGAAAGGAGATGGGGGTAAGACTCTTGTGGTTCAATAGTGTATATTGCTATCAGGACTGATTGTGAGTGTTGCAAATGTAAAGGTAGACATTTTGTAACAAAAGGAGGGGAGTGGCTGATCTTGCAGTCCAGGAGTGGAGAACCCTGGGGCCAGAAAGGGAGAAGAGTGGTCCAGAAAAGCAGTGATGCCAGAGATGGAGGCAGAGACAATGACATGGAGAGATGGAGTGGCTGGGGACTCTCGACTCAAGGAGGAAGAGGGACTATGTGCTAATGGCCAGGGTGCAGGCTTGCAGGTTATACATTTTGTTTGTTTGAATGGTTATTTATTCCTGAGTACTTCATTGTACATCCAACAAAAAGTAAAACAGAGGGAATGGAGGCAAATGCTGTTGAATGATGATGCGTGGAATGCATAGTAATCATTGCAATGAAATGAAATATGATAGGATGAATGTGAAGCTGATGTTCTCCTATGTAGACTATCACTTAATTTACAATAAAAACTTAAAAAACAAGAATATATTAAATGAGTCCAGATCATAGAGTCTGTCATAGTGTATGTATTCAAACATCAGACAAAACCGATTACTTAATATTCTCATTAAAATGACACAAATGATATATATTTCTTAAAGCTGTCATTGTGAATTGAGTGAAAGTTTGCAGGGCAGATCAGCAGTTTTACATTCAACAAATCATTGCAATGCTTGCAGTTCCCTCCATGTATTATCAGCTAATAGTGTTTACTTCTATTACCCTTTATTTTTTATTTTAAGGGACACATACCTCATTGAAATTATTTATTCTTTTAAATTTGCAAACCAGCCTCCTGCCCACAGGCATACCATCTCTCTCAAAAACTATTGAATCAACATTTATTCAACAATAAAGTAAATAAATATTTTTTAAAAAGATATGTCTTGAAGCATAATGTTTTCTGTGCTAGAATAATATTCATACTCCTGCAAGACAGGCCAATTAATACCACTATTATTCAAACTTACTCAACAACCATTAAAGCCAGTGGTGACAAAATTGAAGAAGTCTACCAGCTTCTTCAGTCTGAAATTGATCAAATATGTAATCAAGGTGTGTTGATAATTACTGATGTTAAAATGCAAAAGTTGGAAATAAAGAGGAAGGATCAGTATTTGTTTTTTAAAAAAAGCATTTCTATAGACATGATGTTGGAGATTGCATGATAGAATTTTGCAAGACCAATGACTTATTCATTGCAAATACCAGCTCTCACCAGATAGTATGACAGAAATCAAATTGACTAATTTTGTTGGAAGAGAAAGTGGGAAAGTTCCATATAATCAAACAAAATAAGGCAAGGGGCAGACTATGGTACAAACAATCGATTGCTCATGTGAAAGTACAGCTTGCAGACGAAGAAAATTAAAACAGGTCCACAAAAGTCAAAATATGTCCTTGAACATAACTAACCTGAATTTAGAAATCATCTCAAGAACAAATTTGATGCCTTAGATACTAATAACGGAAGTACAGAAGTGTTGTGGGATGACATCAAGAATATCATAGAAGAAAGCAAAAGGTCATTAAGAAGATAAGGAAGAACGAAATGACCAAAATGGATGTCAGAAGAGACTCTGAAACTTTCTCTCTAGCACAGAGATGTTAAAACAAATGTAAGAAATGAGGAGGTCCAAGAGCTGAACTGAAAATTTCAATGGGTAGCTCAAGAAGACAAAGTCAAGTATCATAAAGAAATATTGAAAGACCTGGAGTTAGAAAACCAAAAAGGAAGAACACACTCAGAATTTCTCAAGCTGAAAGAATTGAAGAAAAAATTCAAGCCTCAACTTGCTATATTGAAGGATTCTATGGGAAAATTAGTGAATGATGCAAAAACATCCAAAGATGTTGGAAGGAATACACAAAGTCACTGTACAATGTTCAATCATCTCAAGAGGTAGCATATGATCAAAAGCCAATGGTACTGAAGGAAGGAATTCAAGGTACACTGACGCCATTGACAAAGAACAGCGCTCTGGGTATTGATGGAATACAAACTGAAATCTTTCAACAAACTAATGTAGCACTGGATGCACTCACACATCTATGTTATGAGATTTGGGATACAGTTACCT
>NW_006411402.1:7565-8917 GCF_000296735.1 Chrysochloris asiatica
CACAGGGTTTCCGAGGCTGTAAATCTTTATGGGATCAGACCACTTCATCTTTGTTTCGAACTGCTGACCTTGCGGCTTGCAGCCCGATTTGTAACCTGATCAATATATCTTAAGTGCACATTTTATCAATTTCAGATTGAAGAAGTTGGTAGAATTCTTCTATTTCTTCCTCACTGGCTTTAGTGGTTACGCTACAAACTCGCTCATCATAAATCATCTTTTCTGACTTTTTAAGAATATTGTTGTTGTTAAGTGCCTTTAAGCCCTTTCCAACTCATAGCTACCCTGTGTAGGGTTTCTGAGGAGTGGATGGTGTTTGAACCGCCGACTTTGTGGTTCAAACTGACCTTGCGATCCAGTGCACTATCCCACTGCTCTACACTAGGGCTCCTCCTAAGAATGTTGTTGTTGTTGTTAAGTACCATGGAATCAGTTCTGACTCATAGTGACCCTGCCCAGGATTTCTGAGGCTGAAAATCTTTATGGGAGCAGAAAGCCTCATCTTTTCCTGTTCAGGTTTTGAACTGCCTACCTTGAGGTTAAAGGCATGATCCATAACCACTACACTACCAGAGCTCCTTGAATAGAGCCTAGGAATTTGAGCCTTATGGCATGTAGCTTCTTACAAAACTTTAACCACTCACAGCAAACAATGGGGAAAGCAAAGGTGTGGTTTCTGAAGACATTTTTTTAGGAAATATTTAACAACATGATTTTGGGAGAATGCTTGCACTGCATGCTTCAAGAATTTATACGTAGGTGTTTCAGAAAGCTCTTGCTAGGTTAACTCCAGTAAGTCTACAGTAGAACAAAGACTAGCTAGCCCTGGTGTGGCACTGTAGGATAAGCACACTGGACTGCTAACTGCTCTAATTGCAAGGTTTTCAGTTCAAACCCACCAGCTAATCTCTGAAATCCTAGACAGGGTAACTATGAGTTGGAACTTACTCAACAACACACAATAACAACAACAACACAAAAAATTAACTTCCTATTATCTTACAACAACATGTAAGCCCAAGTCCCCATGATTGTAGTCATGGATTTCTTCCCCATTTTTCTGTATAAAAGCTCACCTCTCCTTCAAAATGTTGGAGCACATTTAGTTCTCTTATTGTAATGTGTTGCCAAGCTCAAATTAACCTCATCTCTGGTAGCGTAGTGGTTACGAATCAGGCTGCGAACCGGAAGGTCAGCAGTTCGAAACTACCAGCTGCTCCGCGGGAGAAAGATGAGGCGATATGCTCCCGTAAAGATTTACAGCCTCAGAAACCCTATTCAGGGTCGCTATGGGTCGGAACCGACTCGACGGCACTTAACAACAACAACAACAATATCATTAAGGTCAGCGG
>NW_006411402.1:10575-12209 GCF_000296735.1 Chrysochloris asiatica
ATTTAAACATTATTTGACATTTATTTTATATTTTTAAGTCCCATCTTCACTGTAAAAAAGAAGATGTATGGCTTCTGTTCATGACTGAACTAAGATTACATTGTCTATAGTAATCATGGCATCCCTGGGTAGTGCAAAAGGTTAATAACTTGGCTGCTAATAGAAAGATTGATAGTTGGAGTCCCCCAAAGTTTCCTCAAAAGAAAAGCGTGGAAATCTAGTTCTAAAAAATGAGCCACTGAAAACCCTAGTCTCACACACATGGGTTCTGCATGAGTCTGAATTTACTCAATGACAGGTATAATAATCCTAGATAATTTATGTGCCAGTCACTTTACACATATGATCTTATTTTTACCCCCAATACTTTTGTGATGTGAAACTCTGGGATGGTGCTGTAGGATAATGCATTGGAACACAAAGATGGTTTTGTATTTCAAGGTCAGTCATTCAAACTCACCAGCCTCTCCTTGGAAACACTATACAGGGTAACCAGGAGTGGGAACAAACTTGAGGATACTTGACAACAACACAATTTTGTGAAGGTGCTTTTATTATTCATTTTACAGAAAACACAAGTGAGGCATATATAAGCCAATTGACTTGCTCATGGTCACATGGTACATAGCAGACTTAGAGTTTAAAGTTTGGTTGGCTTGACTCACTTAACCAGAGGTCATGAAACTTAATGCTTGTAGCATATAGGCAAAAAACAATAGTATAGATACAATATGACATGCATAGTGGGTACGTAGTTAAATCAGAAGTGACAAGGCAATATCAAAAGGATTTCTAAGTTTTAATCAAACAATAACAAATAACAACAACAAAAAACACTGAACATAACCCAATAGAACATAAGCCACAAATTGGAAACCCTGAACATTAGACACTCCATTAGGACAGTGTCTATTTTTGCTCAATGTTGTATCTCTGCTTATTGTTAGACATACATTTAGGTGCTTAATAGATGTTTCTTGGATGAATGACATCGGAGTTTGTACTCTTAGCCAGTATATTCTGTTGTATATTCAATTTAGGGATAAGTTAAATAGTCTGCTGTTTTACTAAATAAATGATTTTTTTTTGCTACTGAATTGGAGGATAAAAAGCATATTATTGTTTCTTTTTGTGAAAGACTATGCTTAAGAGCACAAAAATAATCCTGTAAACTAATTTTAGGTTACAATAGGGCAATACCCAACTATACTATAATTTAATAGTTCTATAAGCAAGATACATTTCAAGAAGAAATGGAGGCCTGTATTTTTTGTCAGGAAAACACGCTGGCCATCTTTTCATTCTCTTTTGTAAAGATAAAAATGCTAAAAATAAAGAAAGTAAGTTGCCTATGGTGCTGTGGGTTAATGTGCCAGACTGCAAAGCCGTTTGAACTGCAAGGTCGGAGGTTCAAGCTCACCAGCTGCTCCTCAGAAACCCTATGCAGGGTTGCTGTGGGTCTGAATCAACTCGATGGCACTTAACAGCAACAACAATAAAGAAAACAAATATTGATTAATGAGGATGTTGTTGTAGTTAAGTGCCGTTGAGTTGGTTCTGATCCAAAGAGATTCTGTATAGAATTTCTGAGAAGCAACGGGTGAGCTTGAACTGCCAAGCTTTTAGTTCAAATG
>NW_006411403.1:0-1862 GCF_000296735.1 Chrysochloris asiatica
GTTGGAAGGCACTCAAAATACAACTGGGAAAGGTCTGCCTCCTCAAAGTAGAGTTGACCATAACGATGCTAATAGAGTAAAGCCCCTGGACCTTCATTTGCTCTAATGGGGCATAACTCAAAATGAAGACAAACAGCTGTAAACATCATTAATAAACAGAACATGGAATGTATGAAGTATGAATCTTGAAAAACTGGAAATTGTCAAAAATGAAATGGAACATCTATATCCTAGGCATTAATGAGCCAAAATTGACTGGTATTGGCCATTTTGAAATTGATAATCACATTGTTAATATGCTGGGAATGACAAGTTAAAGAGTAATGGTGTATTCATCATCAAAAAGAACACATCAAGATCAGTCATGAAGTACGATGCTGACTGTAATAGGATAATGTCCATTCGCCTACAGGGAAGATCAGTTAATACCATTATTATTTAAATTTATGCACCAACCACTAAGCCAGTGAGGATGAAATAGAAGAATTCTACCAACTTCTTCAATCTGAAATTGATCAAGCATGTGATCAATATATATTGATAATAATTGGCAATTGGGATTCAGAGGTTGGAAACAAAGAGGAGGGATCAGTATCTGGAAAATATGGTCTTGGTGATAGAAATTATATTGGAGCTCACAAGATAGACTTTTGCAAAAACAGTGACTTCTTTGTTATAAATACCTTTTTAAAACAACCTAAAAGATGCCTATACACATGTACTCACCAAATGGAATACACAGAAATCAAGTTGAGTACATTTTTGGAAAGAGACGGTGGTAAAGCTCCATGTCATCAGCCAAAATAAGGCCAGGAGCAGACTGTGGAACAGACCATAAATTGCTCATATGCAAATTCAGGCTGAAACTGAAGAAAATTTAAACAAATCCACGAGAATCAAAATATGACCTAGAATGTATCCCACCTGAATTTAGAGATCATCTGAAAAGCAGATTTGATCCATTAGACACTAATAACCAAAGAGTGTGGGGATGACATCAAGAACATCATACAGGAAGAAAGGAAAAAGGTCATTGAGAAGACAAGAAAGAAGGAAAAGACCAAAATTGATGTCAGAAGAAACTCTGAAACTTGCTCTCAAGCATAGAGATGCTAAAGCAATTAAAGAAATGAGGTGGTACAAGAGTTGAACAGAAATTTTCAAAGGTCACCTCCAGAAGACAAAGTCAAATATTTTAACGAAATGTGCAAAGACCCAGAGTTCTTAAACCCAAAAGGAAGAATATGTTCAGCATTTCTCAAGTTGAGGAAATTAAAAATTCAAGCCTCAACCTGCAGTATTGAAGGATTCTATGGGCAACATACTGAATGATGCAAAAAACATCAAAAGAAGATGGAAGGGACCTATACTTATGGATGTAGTATCTCATGGAAGGGACCTATACTTATGGATGTAGTATCTCAAAATACCAACAGAGAGGATACACATCAAGGATCAGTCCTATCCCCTCTGTACACAGGATTGATAGGGACAGGCAACTTAGACATTGGCTACCTAAAATGGGGAGTGGGGTGGCTATAAAGTGTGAATAGCTTACAAGTTTTTAAGAGGGGGTTTAGTTTCAGAGAGTGTAAGGAAAGTAGAACCCCCACTGAATACTATTAATCTTGTCTAGACAGGTCTGCTGAAAGGAGATGGGGATAAGATTCTTATGATTCAAATATGAGTAATTATTATCATGACTAATTGTGATTGTCACAATTGAAAAAGTAGAAGTTTTGTAACAAAAGTTGTTGTTGTTAGGTGCCATAGAGTCAGTACTGACTCACAGTGACCCTATACATAACAGAACGAAACATTGCCTGATCCTAGGCCAACCTCACAATTGTTGCCACACTTGA
>NW_006411403.1:2982-4946 GCF_000296735.1 Chrysochloris asiatica
CCTTTAGTAAAACTTTACTCACATGGGATATCAAAGATGTTGTCTGATGATTTCCGCATTCCATTGGGTAGGGAGTAGTTAATCTTACAGTCCAGGAACATAGGACCCTAGGACCATCAAGGGAGAAGAGCATGTGGGACCTTATCCAGAGAAGCGGCGACACTAGAGATGGGAACATGGAGAAGTAGAGCAGCTGAAGACTATAGATAGACTCATGGAGAGAGAAAGGCTGTGTTCTGGCATCCAGGAGGCAGGCTTGCAGAATGTGCTCTTTGGTTGTTTAAATGATCATATATTTCTGAGTGTTTTTGTGTACATCACCCACCCCAAAACAAACAAACAAAAAATAAAGGGAGCTTTTGGTTTGGGGCAGCAGCCACAAAAGCCAGGTAGGGTATGCTCCGGGGAGAGGGGACGGGGATTTCATGAAGGAAGAGCTCATAAAGTAACTCCAGAGCTCTGGATCTAATATAAGATCCAGGACAGCAGTCTCCGAATTCGCATGTGTGAAAAAACCACGCTACTAAGGAAAATACAGGCATCTTAGAAATCTGGAGGCTGGACCATCTCAGTGACTACCCCACTCCGGCAGAGTTTAGAGGGGGCGCTAAAGCCAGCCCGGTTCAGAAAGCGGAGTTTCCAGCAAAAAGGAAAAGGAGAGAGTAAACCACGGGAAACTACACATTTCTCCCTCTCGCTCTCCCTGTCCCAGCGTTATTTCTCAGCCTGGACATCAGGCGGGACAGTTTTCCCACAGTACAAAGAGAGGGAGCTGGGCGGCGACTTATGACATCACTAGCAGGCCCAAATCTGAGGCTGTGTATCTGAGCCAGGAGCGGAACACCTCACCTTTCTTCCAGGTAGCACCTTGGAATTTCCAGCTATTGTTATAGCAAGCTACAGCTGTTGAGCTTGCCAAGCCAGTCTGGCAGCATTTGGCATTCGATCAATACAAAGTAATTTGCAAAACCAAAACCTCAGCATAATAGGACTCAACCATCCCGAGACTTGTGCTGTATATAGGCAGAGTCAAAAATAGTGGACGATCTTTCTCCCATTAACTCCCCAATATATATCTGCCCACTGATATGGTAGTGGCTAGAAGAGGGGCCTGAAAGAGGGGTAACCCCTACCCCCTACTGGATGCTTCTATGTGCACACACACTGATGGAGTAGCACGGGAAATTTGACCAAAGCTGCATCTCTGCTCCAAAGTGGTGATTTTTGTCTATGTGTCTATACTACTTCTGCTTTTGGTCCTTTTGATCACACATCTTTCCTGGAGGTGGGAGCTTTTCCTCCCTACGTCATCTAAGTAGAGACAAGAATTGTGGCCATATAGCCAAGCTATAAGAATACACCGTAATATTCCACCACTGAGACAAGACCTAACAACACCTGCTATGCATTACAGGAGATAAGTGAAGCCTATTTCCTGACCATATTAATAATAATAATAAAATAATAATAATGACAAATAAGAAACAACAAACCTTATCGAAACACATCCAAAAACAGAAAAGAGCAGCTGATGCAAACAAGCTGGAGTTGGACAAAGGCTTTATAGAGGAGGAGGAGTGGGAATTCAGACGAATGATATGGAAACAAATTCAAATGCTCCGAAAAGGGGTTCAAGAAAATAAGGAAGAAGTAAGGAAAGTACTGTATGAACAATCAAATAGGATTGACACAGCATTGGAAACAATTCAGAACCTTCAAAAATATGTCTAGATGATCAATAATAAGATATCAGAAATGGACAATAGGCTGAAAGGGTAAAGGAACAGACTAGAAGAGATGGAAGCTGAACTAGCGATCTGGAAGACAAATCTCTCAATACTGCCAAGATAGAAAAGCAAGCAGCTAGAAGGATAAAACAATCTGAAGAGAGCCTAAGATTCATGCTGGATAACATGAAGAGGAATAATGTAAGAATTATTGGCATTCCAGAACAAGAAGAATCA
>NW_006411403.1:8843-11394 GCF_000296735.1 Chrysochloris asiatica
AAAAAAGAGTAATCTGATACAATTTGATGAACTTGACCTATACCTATGGATGCAGCAACTCAAAAGAGGGAACAAATCTTTACAGCAAGGATCATTCCCACCCCCTCCATACAGAGTAGACAGGTATGGGCAACCTGGACATTGGCTATCCAAAATGGCAGGGGCTACAAAGGCAAGAAGTGATTGGCTTACAAGCTTTCAAGAGGGAACCTAGATCCACAGGGTGTGGAGGAAGGTAGAATCTCCACTGAGTAGTATCCAATCTGTCTAGAAAGGACTGATTGAAGGAAATGCGGATAGGCCTCTTGTGACACAAGGGTGAATAATTGTTACCAGGACTGTTTGTGAGGGTTGTAAATGTAAAAGTAGACATTCTTTGGCAAGGAGGGGAGTGATAAACTTTTCAGGCTAGGAGCGGAGGTCCCTGGAACCATGAAGGGAGAAGAGCAGAGAGCAGAACCCTACCTAGACAGGTAGCAATCCCCAAGATGGAGGCAGAGATGATGACGTGGAGAGATGGAGCAGCTGGGGACTCAGGACCCAGGGAGGGATAGGGGCTGTGTACTGACGACTGGGGGTGGGGGGCCAGGGGGGAGCAGGTTTATAGGATGTACCCTTTCATTGATTGGTGATGCATGGAGGGGGTTGTAACCATGACAGTGAAACAATATACGATAGGATGAATGCAAAACTAATGTTCTCCCATGTAAACTGTCACATAATTCACAATAAAACATTAAAAAAAAAACAAAGGGAATCGAAGCAAATACTGTTGAATGATGATGCACGGAGGAGATTGTAATCATTGCAATGAGATGATGAGTGTAAAACCGATGTTCTCTCATGTAAACTATAACTCAATTCACAATAAAACTTTTAAAAGAAGAAGAAGAAGATGAAAGGAATCACAGAATCACTGTATCAAAAAGAAGTGGTTGGTGTTCAACCATTTAAAGAAGTACCATATGATCAAGAGCCAAAGATGCTGGAGAAAGAAGTCCAATGTGCATTGAAGTCTTCAGCAAAGAATAAGGCACCGGAAATTGATGGAATGTAAATTGAAATCTTTAAACACACTTTGTGGCACTATAGACACACACTCATCTATGCCAAGAAATTGGAAGACAGCTACCTGGTCAACTGATTGGAAGAGATCCATATTTGTGACCATTCCAAAGAGAGGTGACCCAATGGAATGTGGAAATCATCTGACAATATCATTGATATCACATGCGAGAAAAGTTTTACTAAAGAGAATGCAAAAACTACTAAGAATGTAACACAGAGATAAAGAAATGGGGATTGGGGAGATGAATGAAGGTTTAAGAATTACAAAGGACAGAATATGGATCAATAAGGGTTACAGAAGTGGTGAATAGAACATTGAAAAGAAGTGATCTGAAGTGATACTGATTGAGAATTTTTCAGAATTGGGAAAAAACACAGGAATTCTTAGATTGGCAAGTACACTGTATTAGCATTTATTATTCAACTAGTCACATTAGAATTTAATACATTAAAATAACCATTTTGTTTTTTTTTAAATCCACAGTTCTGTAGGTGAACAGCTTGGGTTGGGTTTAGCAGAGAGGTTCTTCTAGCCTTGGTCAGCTCACTTGTGCATCCGTGATCAGCTGGCAACAGTTTCACTCACGTTAGTAGACTCAGAATGAGGCTCAATTCATGAGGACTCTGTTTCACTTGGCAACTGTCATGCCACAGGTTAGTCTTGCAGAGGATGAAGCTCTCTGTGTTCTGATTTAATGTTTTGTTAGTTGGGTTTTCAAATGTACTGTTGTTTTCAGATGTACATGTTCTGCCCTTTAGCACAGAATGTGACAGAAGTTGACTTACTGGGAACAACTTGGTCATAAGAGAAGTCATTTTAATTAATAGCTGGCATTTCTTTGCCTCTATTGCAAGCTTGGGACAACAAATTGTTAGTTTCACCTAGGACCACTTCATTCTCCAAATTTAGCTCAAGGTATCTAAATAAAAACAAATCTTTTGGTCAGTTAAAATGTGTACTATTAGGACTTTAGTACTAACACTTTTTTTTTCTGGATATGGTTCATGTTCTTAAGAATCAACAGTATGATCTTTACACATTTTTTTGTAGCTTGATAGATGGGCAAAGTAAAGGTAGAAGGGTAGGAAAGTAGGAAATATGGGTCAATTTCAAAAAGAAAAAAATTTTTTCTTATTCTGGGATTCCTAAAACAAGAATCTCAATGCTTTTCAGCCAAGAAGTGGAAGCTAGAAAATGGTTTGCTTTCCCAAATGAACTGTACACTAGATTCCTTAATAAACAGGTAGGAAATATGGTTAATAGTCACGATGGTCTGAAGAGTGAGAGCAGCCCATTTACCTCTGTTCTGGAAACATGCTGTTATGGAAAGAACCCTCAGGCAGATCATTCTCACACAATTGTTCTGCTCAAAGTATACAAGTGAGAGAAAACAAACAAGATGGCAGATCAGGTGGAAGTGCAGTGAGGAGCTTTGTTAGAAACAACACAGAATACTGGACCAAGCAGGCTCAGGGATGGTAC
>NW_006411404.1:0-6406 GCF_000296735.1 Chrysochloris asiatica
TATGCAAAGGCTGTCGATTGTGTAGATCATGACAAGCTATGGACAACATTGTGAAGTATGAGTATTCTAGAACACTTAATTGTGTTCATGAGGAATCTGTACCTGGATCAAGATGCAGTTGTTCAAATTGAACATGGGAACACTAAATAGTCTTAAATTAAGAAAGGTATGTGGCAGTGTTGTATTCTTTCACCATACTTATTCAACCTCTATGCTGAGCAAATCCGAAAAGCTGGGTTCTATGAATGTGGCATCAGAATTGGAGGAAAGGTTATTAACAACCTGTGATATACCAATGATACAACCCTGCTTGCTGAAAGTGAAGAGGACTTAAAACATTTACTGATGAAGATCTAAGAGCACAGCCTTCAGTATGGATTGCATCTCTATGTAAAAAAACAAAAATCCTCACCTCTGGACCAATAAACAACAATCTTATCAACAGAGAAAAGATTGAAGTTGTCAAGGACTTCATTCTTCTTGGGTCAACTATCAACACTTATGGAAGCAGCAAACAAGATATCAGATGACATATTGCATTAGGTAAATCTGCTGCACAGACCTTTTTAAAGTGTTGAAGAGCAAGAATGTTCAGCTTGAGGACTAAGGTGTGCCTGACCCAAGCCATGGGTTTTTCAATAACCTCATATGCATGCAAAAGCTGGACAGTAAATAAGGAAGACCGCAGAAGAATTGATGCTTTTGAGTTATGGTGTTGGAGGAGAATATTGAAAGTGCCATGGTCTGCCAAAAGAACAAATAGATCTATTTTGGAAGAAGCGCACAGTGCTCCTTGGAGGCCAGGATGGCCAAATTTGTCTCTTATACTTTGGACATATTGTCAGGAGGCACCAGCTGCTGGAGAAGGATATCATGTTTGGAAAGTTGGAGGGTCAGAGAAAAACAGGAAGACCCCCAATGAGATGGATTGGCCAAGTGGCACCATCAATGGACTCAGCATGGCAACAGTAGTGAGGTTGGCCTAGAATCGGGCAGTGTTTCATTCTGCTGTGCATAAGGTCACTATGGGTCGGTACCGACTTGATGGCACCTAACAACAACAACAAACTTAAAATGAGGATGTGATAAATGCATGAAGTGACTGGCTTACAGGGTTTCAAGAGGGAATTTAGTTTAAGAGTGTGAGGGGTGGGGGGAAAGAGTCCCCACTGAATAGTTTTCATCTTGTCTAGATGGATCTGGTGAAAAGAGATGGGGATAAGAGTCATATGATTCAACAGTGAACAATTGTTGTCATGACTAATTGCAACTGCCACAATTATTAAGGTAGAATTTTGTAACAAAAACACAGGCATGGGTAATCTTACAGTCCAGACACAGAGGACCCTAAGAACATCAAGAGAGAAGAGCACAAGCAGAATGCAGAACCTTATCCAGACAAGCAGCAATGCCAGAGACAGAGCAAGAGATGGGGATATGGAGAGGGGATGTGACTGAGGACTCTAGATTCATGGGAAGAGAGGACTAAGAACTGGTGGCCAGTATGCAGACTTGCAGAATGTGCCCTTTGGAGGTGTAAATTATTGTACATGTCTGAGTGTTTTGTTGTTTTTTTGTAAAGCTAAAGTGAATAGAGAGAAATACTGTTAACTGATAATACATGGATGGTATTATAATAATTGTAATGAAACAAGGTGTATAATCTGTTAAATCTAAAACCGATGATCTGCCCTGTAAACTTTCTCTCAATTCACAATAAAAAAAACTAAAAAAAAAACCAACAAAAACTGATATGTAATGTTTCAGAATACATAATCAAGCAATCCTGCATCAGTTATTCCTACTGTCAATAATTCATAGGGACTTCTTAATGACTCATACATGTAGGCTGAGAGGAAGCCGACAAAGTAACGGATACAGATACCATGCAATTTGGAATCACGTGTATGTGCAACTTCCTTGTACTTCTAAAACATGCTTAGCCTAATTTATGATGTAATTTATGATGGAGTGCTATTATACATATTCAACTTTATGGTGCAATGAGAAGAATAACACTCATTCATGATAGATTTCTCAGGTTTCCCATATCTCTTGAGTAAACCTTAATCTGTTCTGCAAAAATAGAATAATTTCCTGTAAAAGGTATGAATTTTCCCTACATACAAAGGTCTGTTTCGTGGTTCCATTATTGGATTTGCAAGAGATTACAGACAACATTTCCAAATGTCACAAACATTGCAAGTGTCACTGACACTGAAAAATCCAGTGCATAGCAACTTATACTGTCTTTAGAACCAGCTTTTCAGTCTAGTCTTTTATATTTCTGGGATTCTTTCAAAGCTAGTAGTGATATGGATTAAATAGTAAATGAACTGTAAAGCACACACAAATTTGTTATATTTTATCTCTAAGATAAAAATGACCCACCAAGATATGTGGGCCATTTTTATAGTTTTGGGAGTACAGTGTATAACAGATTTTTTCATTTGGAGGGTGTATCTTTCCTGACCACTGAATTTCTACTTTCATGAGTTTCATGACCAATAATCTGCACCCTCTTGCCCACTTGTGTCTTATCAAATCACTTAGGTACATGTTAAAATAGTAAAATGCCACCACGCCCCATCAATGTAGTAGATAGACCACATACAGTTCCCTAGTATAGATGGGAAAGCAAGTTAGCAAGAAGGCTGTGTACAAGATTATGATTAATAATCAGAGGTAAAACAATGAATGTGTGTTGCTGTCCTGCTGAATGATAGTAAACTGCTTCTGGTGGTCTTTGCTAATCAATATAGAGAAAATAGCTCTTGCCAGATCAATAGCTGCATATCAAGCACCGGAGCCTGAGTTGGTTTATTTTATCAAAGAAATGATAGCTAAAATAGCAATTATAACTGAAGTCAAGACCTGATTAAGTTCACACTTTTGTTCTACAAGACCCACTGTCTTTTGTACTAATCCAAGAATCATCACACATACAGCTTTCAATGTTGCGGTGGCACCACTCTTGGTTATATTTTCAGGGATGCACAATGCTTTTTTATTCTGGAAAAAGATAATAGAAATAATAAGAGTATTCTTACAATAGATGTACAGCTAGGTGAAGTTTTAAGAATAAACACACCATGTAAGCAGTTGCTAGATAAACAGAATGCTACTTTTTGTTGTGTAAATGGTATAAGTAGGCTCCAACTCATACTGACCTTATGTTTAAAGGGAGGAAACACTTCCCAGTGCTATGTTGTTATTGTTAGGTACCATCAAGTCGATACCAACCCATAGCGACCCTAGGCACAGCAGGACGAAACACTGCCCAATCCTGAGCCAACCTCACTACTGTTGCCACGCTTGAGTCCATCGATGATGCTGCCACTTGGCCAATCCATCTTGTGGGTCTTCCTCTTTTTGTCTGACCCTCCCAGTACTATACCATCATCATAATTGTGGTTATGTTTTAGTTCACCTTTGCAGTCACCGTGTCAAGTCATCTTCTCAGGATCTGCCTGTTTTACTGATCTTCTGTTTTACTCTGCACCACGTCTTTCTCCAGGTGTGGGTTCCTCCTGATTCTAATGGCATCCAGAATAACAAAGAGGAAGTCTTGTCATCCTTTCTTCTATGGAGCATTCTGGTTTTACTTCTTCCAAGACAGATTTGTTTATTCTTCTGGAAGTTTATGGAATTATTAATATCCATCACCAAGCCAGTAATTTATAAGCAACAATTCTTTTCCAATCTTTCTTATTCACTGCCCAGCTTTTGCAGGCATATAAGAAATGTGTAAATATCATGGTTTGGGTTAGGTGAACCTTAGTCCTCAAGATGATATCTTTGCTTTTTAATACTTTATGCAACACATTTGCCCAATTCAATCTATTGTTTCATTTCTTGGCTGCTGCTTCTATGAGTTTTGATTGTGGATCCATTCCACAACAACAGCTTCAATCTTTTCTTCATTTACCATGATGATGCTTATTGGTTCAGTTGTGAATGTGTTTGTCTTCTTCTTATTGAGATGTTATCCTTACTGAAGGCTGTAATCTTTGATAATTATCAGTAGCTGCTTCAACTTTTCTTTGTTTTAAGCAAGCAAAGTTGTATCATATGCATATTGCAGATTGCTAATGAGTCTTCCATCAATCCTGATGACAAATTCTTCATATAATACAGCTTCACTGATTATTTGCTCAGCATGCAGATTGAATAAGTATGGTGAATGGATTCAACTCTGATGCACACCTTTCCTGAATTTAAACCGTTGTTTTGTTCCAGTGACTGCCTCTTGGTCTATGTACAGGTTCCACACAAGCACAATGAAATGTTCTGGAATTCCTATTTTTTGCAATATTATCCAAAATTTGTTATGATTCACATAGTTGAATGCCTTTGCATAGTCAATAAAACACAAGTTAACATCTTTCTGGTGTTCTCTGTTTAGGAACAAGATCCACATGACATGAGCAATGATATCTCCCATTCCTCTTGTACTTTTCTAAATCCAGCTTGAATTTTTAGCAGTATCTTGTTGATGCAACAATTTGAAAAATATTGTCAGTAAAAATGTACTTTTGTAGTATTAATGATATTGTTTGATTATTTCTGCATTCAACTGAAACTCCTATCTTTGGGATGCTGTGCCAGTCAAGGTTTTGTGTCAACTTGACTGGGCCAGGATTCTCATAGGTTTGCAGTTGAGATGTAGTTACCCCCATGGTCAGATCTAATACAGTGTAGTTATTCTATGATAATTGGCTATGAGCAAGTGTAGTTAGCTTTATGATGATTGGCTATGAACAGCCAATCAATTGAAATGATATTTCCTTGGGGGTGTGGCCTGCTTCCAATATAATGGACGCTCAGGCAAACCTTTCTTGGTTGGTGCTGGGTCTGGATTTTGCAACTGGCTCATCCACAAACCTCCTATTTTTGGACTTAAACCAGTGGTCTGTGCTGACCTGGACTTTGGACTCTCCAACCATACAGTTGTGAAGGCTTGTTTCTCTAGAAAATCAAAACCAGTAAATACACACACACACACACACACACACACACACATATATGTGTGTGTGTAATATATATATATTTGTATGGAGTCCTGGTGTAGCACTATAGGATAAGCACTGGACCACAAGTTGTTTGAATCACAAGGTCTGTGGTTCAAACTCAGAAGCCTCTCCGCAGAAACCCTATACAGGGTTGCTATGAGTCAGAACTGACTCGACAGCACTTAACAACAACAATAACAACATATATATATATATATGAAATGAATCACAATTTATACATATATAAATGTCACTGGGTTTGATTTTCTAGAGAAGCCAGTCTAAGACATTTGGCACTGAGAATGGTTCTATAGAAACAAATCTTAAGAAGGGATTTTAAAAATTGGTTCTCAAGTCTGACTAATTTTAAAGGCATCAAAAGCTCTGCCTCCAGTAGTAAAGAGGGCAAGGAAGCTGCTAATGCATGGTGTGAAGTGGCAATATTAATATGTGAAATATTACCACCACTAGATCACGTACTGGAGAGATGCAAGTCTCTGGGTGATCTTGGGTATGATAATTTCCTGTGATTTTGTCAGGAGAAAAAGTACAGAGAAGATTGGTGGATTGATCCTACTTACAATACCGCAAGTGGAAAAGAGAGAGATGTGCTCTCAGGTCTAAAGAGTCACAGCTCAAGTGCCACATAAAAGACTCAGAATTCCCACTTGCGGCCTGAAAGAAAGCCTAATGTCCTGTAGTAGCAGAGCTGATATTGCCAAAAAAGCAAATCCAGACTCTTATTGTCAGAGTGGCTGCATTACAAAGCCAGCTCAACTCCCAACCTGAAATGGTGCCTGATACTAAAGTGAGGGCATTGGTTGGGAAGATATGGGATCTTGAAACTTGCGTTGGCATATATGGGCAAATAATCAGAAAGCTGGAGAAAAAGACTAAATTAATTCCATTGAATTGCTCTTGCCAATATCCTCACATCCCTCCTATCTGAATAGATTACTCCCTGTTAGTCTGAAGATCCATTATCAGTAAAAACATCACATTTGCCCTCACTTTATAAAATTAACCCAACTGTGCATGCTGAGATGATGCTTGAGGTATTGTCTTAGACATCACCTAAGGTAGATGTCTTGCAAAACAATGTTGAAAGTTCCCAGGAAACACCTCCACCAATTGTTGCTTCTAGACTTATAGTTGTTGTTATTGTTATGTACCATAGAGTTGGTACCAACTCTTAGTGACCCTATGCACAACAGAACAAAACACTGCTTATCTGGGCAAACCTCACAATCGTCACTCTTGAGCCCATTGATGCTGCCACTTTCCCAATCCATCTTCCTGGAGGTCTTCCTCTTTTTCTCTGACCTTCCACCTTACCAAACATGATATCATTCTCCAGTGACTGATTCCTCCTGACAATATGTCTGAAGTATGAG
>NW_006411404.1:7556-8791 GCF_000296735.1 Chrysochloris asiatica
GGATCTCTTCCAATCAGTCGGCCAGATAGTTGTCTTCCAAATTTCTTAGCATAGATGAGTGAGTACCTCCTGTGCCACCTCACTTTCTTGAAAGATTTCAAGTTGTATTCCATCAATTCCTGGTACCTTAGTCTTTGTCAATTCCTTCAGTGTACCTTGGACCTCCTCCTTCAGTATCATTGGTCATATGCTACCTATTGAAAAGGTTGAACATCAACCATTTCCTTTTGGTACCATCTCTTTTTTTGTCAGATTATACTGCTTCTTTGCTGTTTTATTTTAATAGCATTATATTTACTGCCAATTTTCACACTAGGTTTCATTGTGTTTGCTCCTTAGGAAACAGGAAGGTAGGAAGAAGCTAAATTTAGACTAAAATTAACACTTGGGATTGTGTGCTGGTGGGCAGGAGGCTGGCTTGCAAAATGTGTCCTTTGATTGTTTAAACAATTATATATACTTGCATGTTTTTATGGACATCAAAAAAGAGGTAATAGAGGAAAATACTGTTAACCGATGGTGCATGGAGGGGATTGTAATCATTGCAATGAGACAAAATACCATTTTTTGTTGTTGTTAAGTGCCGTTGAGTCGGTTCTGACCCATAGCGACCCTGTATAGAGTTTCTGAGGAGCAGCTGGTGAGCTTGAACTGCCAACCTTGCAATTCAAACTGCTTTACAATCTGGTGCATTAACCTACAGCACCACACCAGGACTCCAATATATGACTGGTTGAGTGCAAAACCGATGTTCTGCCATGCAAACCACCACTCAATTCACAATAAAAGTTTTTTGTTTTTTGTTTTTTTTTAATTAGCATCTGGGGATAGGATTGTTAACTCTATTTGAGTTGTTCTTTTTTCTTTTGATGCTTTCTGTATCATCCAGTAATTTGCCCAGACAATCTATCAATAATGAAAGTCAAGGCTTGAAGGTTTTCTTCAGTTCCCCCAGCTTGAGAAATGCTGAGTGTGTTTCTACTTTTTGGTTTTATAACTCCAGATCTTTGCACATTTTGTTATAATATTTGACTTTATCTTCTCGAGCTGATCTTTGAAATTTTCTGTTCAGCTCTTGTGTCTCCTCATTTCTTCCATTTGCTTTAGCATCTCTACACTGGAGAGCAAGTTTCAATGTCTCTTCTGACATCCATTTTGACCTTTTCCTTCTTTCTTGTCTTCTAAATGACTTTTTGCTTTCTTCCTGTCTGATGGTCTTGATGTCATCCCACAAC
>NW_006411404.1:9146-11062 GCF_000296735.1 Chrysochloris asiatica
TTGCATTCCAATCACCAGTAATGACCAATACATCTTGATTGCATGTTTGATTAATTTTAAATTGAAGAAATTGGTAGAATTCTTGTGTTTCATCCTCACTGGCTTTACTGATTGGTGCATAAATTTGAATAATAGTGGTATTCACTGGTGTTCCCTGTAGATGCATGGATATTATCCTATCACAGACAGTGTACCTCATGACTGATCTGGCTATGTTCCTTTTGACAATGAGTGCAACACCATTTCTCTTCAATTGTCTTTCCTGGCATAGTTAAACACATGGCACAGTAAACCATGTGGTTGTCAGATTCAAAATGGCCAATACCAGTCCATTTCAGCTCACTAATGCCTAAGATATCAATGTTTATGTGTTCCATTTCATTTTTGTCAATTTCTAATTTTCCTAGACTCATAATTTGTACATTCCATGTTCTGATTATTAATGGATGTTTACACATGTTTCTCTTCATTTTGAGTTGTGCCCTATCAGCAAATGAAGGTCCTGAGAGCTTTACTCCCACGGGCTTTACTCCATGTATGTCATCAGGATCAGTTCTACTTTGAGGAGGCAGCTCTTCCCCAATTGTATTTTTAGTGCCTTCCAACCTGAGGGGCTCATTTTTTAGCACTATATTTGACAGTGTTCTCTGCTATTCATAAGGCTTTCTGTGACTAAATATTCAGAAGCAGTTCGTCACTCCTTCCTAGTCTGTCTTCATCTGGAATCTCAACGGAACCTGTCCACCATGATGACCCTGCTGGTATTTAAAATACCGGTTGCATACCTCCCAGAATCACAGCAACTCACAAGCCACAACAGTACGACAAACTGACAGACCTATAACTAGGCATAAGTCCCATGAAACCCCAAAGGGTGAAGTACAAATTGTGATCCAGGAAGAAGTATGGTACACTCCAAAAGAACTACTTGATTTTTGTAATATGTACAAACAGATACATGGAGAATATGTTTGGGAATGGCTATTAATGCTGTGGGATAATGATACAAGGAACATAGTGTTGGATCAGCAATAAAGTTCTGGGTTCTCTCAGCACAGATTCTTCATTCAGTGTTTCAGTTCAAGAGGTTAAGAGAGGATCTAATAGTTTATTTAGTTGGTTCACTGAAACATGCATTTCACAATGGCCTACAATACATCACATTGAAGTACCAGAATTCCCTTGATGTTCTGTTGTTGTTGTTGTTATATGCCATAGAGTTGCATCCAACTCATAGCGACCCTGTACAGGGTTTCCGAGGCTGAAAATCTTTACTGGAGCAGAAAGCCTCATCTTCTCCCACAGAACAGCTGGTAGTTTCCATCTGCTGACCTTGAGGTTCACAGCCCGATTCTTAACCACTATGCTACCAGACCTCCTAGAGGAAGAAATCCAGAGACATTGGAAATTGGCATGTTAGAGTGTATTTATCAGGATAAATCCATATATCCACACATGAAGTATCTTGGTGACACCCTTTTAACCACAATAGTGAAGAACAAATTTGTGACAGGACCCTAGTCACCTTAAAGACTGTTGTGATTGTTATATATGTATGTTGGTTTTGATATCATAAGGAATCTCCTGGATTCCACACTGCCCTCATTTAATTTAGACACCTAATTACAATGGGCTGATTGGATCCCATGGTGGTAGGGACCAAGTGGCAGTACTTAATTAAGACCATGTGGATGTGGTTACCATAAAGGACAGCAGACTCAAAGCACTCATTAGAACAATCTGATTGTGTGGATTTATGGTGTGTACTAATTAGGCAGGGTGTCCCTAGGAGTGAAATTTATGGGAAACCTATTAAATATTCACTTGATTTGTACAAGAAGAACTCTGTGTCAAGTGAACATCAGTATAACTTGAATAAAGACTATTCCAGAATAGTCATTTAAAGACCCACAACC
>NW_006411405.1:0-928 GCF_000296735.1 Chrysochloris asiatica
TATGGAGTGTAGGTCTACTTCCAGCTCATTTGCCTCAGTCACTTTATCTCGTTTCTGGACATGTGCAGATATGGTCGTCTGCTTCTGTTTTGGGGGCATATTCAAGAGGTATCTATCACCTTAATACTTAGATGGGTGTGTATTTTGGTATTTTTTATGCTTTTTTATTTCTTCCAAGTAGATGTGATCAGGAAATTGGCTTTCCTTTTCACTGTTCTTCTTGAGAAATTTCAAGATGCCACTGTTGGTCATTTTGACATAATTTAGGATTTAATTTTCAGCCTATTTCCTTTTTTGTCTGCCTGTCCCTCTCCACAATCCCTGTACAGGCCTTTTTTCTAATTATAAACAGTTCAGGGCCAGCTGTTGCTGTTTGGTTTTAAGTGGAAACTGTCTCTTTAAATTTTGAGGCCATCTGTGTGCATGCGTAGTAGAATCCTCCGAGGTGTCCCCAGCTAGGCACCCTGATAGTCGCCAGGATGGAGGTACGCAGACAGCAAGGGACCAATGAACAGACACTGAAAGAAAAGAATGTCCACACCTTTATCTCTGCGGTTCTGTCAGGCATCTGTGGCTGTTCTGATCCTTCCCCGCTTGGTCTCACCCAAGATGGCGGCTCCTGGAGTAGTTGAGCGTCTTGAATTAGAAAGCAATGGATTTCTTGCTTTTGCTACAAACTCTCCTAGCTGTAAGCCTTTGAATCTTCTAAATATTCCTTTATATGTGGTTCAAAGATCTGAGACCATCTCCTGAGCCTGCTTGGTCCTGTATTCTGTGTTGTCACTGGTGGAGCTCCTTTACTGCACTTCCACCCGATCTGCCATCTTGTTTGTTCTCTAACTTGGCATTCTTGTCCAGAAGATGAAGCTCAATAATTGCTTACATTACTTTATATATGGAGCTCTGGTAGCGTAGTGGTTACAAATCA
>NW_006411405.1:2533-3837 GCF_000296735.1 Chrysochloris asiatica
GGGAAAAATAATGTTTAAATAAGCCAAACAAAGTTGAGTTAAGTGGGCTTTTGATCCTTTACAGAAAGTTGAAATCCTTGTGTTTTAGTAAAAGGTCATGATACATGGAATGTCTAATACCTTACTGGTAAAAATCTAATACGATGGTTAGAAACGTTGCCCTTTAGAACCTTCTGCCATAAATGGGTGGACATCTTGTAAACTATTGGCCTGCTTGGGTTTTTTGGTTTTTGTTTTATCCCAACCCATTCCTTACATGTAGGTTCAATCTTCTCAGTATTTGGTTACTGGTTCAGCTGAAACCAGGAAAAGTAGCTTTGTAGTAATGCGAATGTTAATCCAATTGTATATTGTTTACTTTATTGCAAATACAGTGGTCAATAAGCAGTTTTGCATTTAAAAATAAAAGAGAATTCAGAATTCAAGGGGAAAGCAGAATGAGATGTGGCCATTGGATTTAGCACCAGGCTTGTGGGTTGGTGGTGGGATGGCACTAGAAAGCTAGATGGCAGGAGATGGGCCTGAATGAACACACCTAGTTCCTTCTGGTCTCTGCTTTCATTCATTTTGTTTCTTGAAAGTCTTAATCCTCCTTTGAAGTTGGATTGAATGTTACAATAGGGCTTCAGAGAACATGCACACATGCTTTGAGGGTGTCTTGTTGATGCTGTGAGATCCTTCTTGGTTCAGCAAATGTTTATCCTTTCACAGTTATTTCTCTCATAGATTCTAAGGGCAACAGTAGATGAGGAGTGAGGGACCCCAAGGGTCAGACACCTCCTTTTCTGCCTCACTGGCTGTTCCCAGGGCAACCAACAGTGGCCTCTGGCTCAGTGAGCAATAGGAAAGATGTTAGCCTTTTCTCTGAGTTCTTTTTCCTTTAGAACTTGGAGCCTGTTCAGGAAGGTAATGAGCCAAGGAGGCGGCAGATAACAAAAGGCATTTTAATCATGAAATAGTAAGGGAAAAAGAAAGGCCAGGCTGTGTTGGTTCCACCCCACAAAGCACAGGTCATTTCCAGCTCTCTGTAAGTTTTCCTCAGAATTCCCCAGGCTCCAGGGAGCTATTTGATCTTTCCTGGAGTATCTTAATCAACCTCCAACCCCCATTAGTAGATCATGCCCTGGGACATGGCAGGGTGGTGACTTAGAAACCCAATTACAAATGCTTGTAATGCTATTTAAAAATGAGAGATCTGATTTTTTTTTTCATGATCCAAACTCATGAATTTATTAATAGCTAGCTTATATTTCTGGAAAAGAACCTATGACAGATATGAATTTTTAGATGCAATGTAATAAAAA
>NW_006411405.1:5328-5746 GCF_000296735.1 Chrysochloris asiatica
GACTCTTTCCCTCTCTGTTGGTATTTAGAGTAACTCTGCTCTGAGTATAGGTCAGGTTCATCATGAAGATGCATCATCTGTCATTGTAGCTGTTCCAGTCTACTTGCCCTTTCCAGTGGGAATGTCTCACCTCATAAGGTTGTGGGTGGGACTCAGGATTCCACCTAAGGTCCTATACTCTGTAAAGGCTTTGCATGAGGCCTATGTCACTGAGTAAGTTGTAGAACCCCTTTTAGGTATTCCAATCAGTTATAGGCTGAAGACGGGCTTACAAGTTTTCTCTAATCATGTTTCCCAATATCCCTTTCTATCCCACTCAAGTGTCTGTTTTACAATAGTAGGCAAGGGAAACTAATATTCATAAGGCAATCAGGGATTTTAGTATTATTTACCCTCTTCAAGCTATACCTAGATCCCT
>NW_006411405.1:7916-9097 GCF_000296735.1 Chrysochloris asiatica
GGAGCACTGGTGGATTAGAACCACTGGCCTTATAGCTCAAACAGAACTTT
Source organism: Chrysochloris asiatica (assembly GCF_000296735.1). Taxonomy (NCBI): domain Eukaryota; kingdom Metazoa; phylum Chordata; class Mammalia; order Afrosoricida; family Chrysochloridae; genus Chrysochloris; species Chrysochloris asiatica. The sequence goes on from NW_006411405.1 coordinate 7,967, forward strand.
CGGTCCAGTACTTGTCCTACAGAACCACACCAGGACACCTCATTAGATATTAGTAAATTAAAAATTGCCATTGTAATAAAAAAAAAGATAAATAATAACACGTGTTGGCAAGGATGTAGAGACATCTGAACCTGCACGCAGAGCTGGTAGGATTGTAAAATGGTTCAGCCACTTTGGAAAACAGTCTCGAAATTCTTCAAAAGCTTAAATAGAGTTAATACACGACTTCTACACAGTAATGGACTGGGCTGCATTGTTGTCAGCGCTTCTCTGAATCTTTGATAGAATTCACCAATAAAGCCATCTGGGCTGGGACTTTATCCCTTTTGAGGGAGTTCTGGTGTGACTCTGTAAGATAAAGCACTGGACCACAAGGTTGGCTTGAACCGAAATGTCGGTGGTTCAAACCCACCAGCCATGCCTCAGAAACCCTATACAGTTGTGGCTATGAGTCAGAACAGACTCTACAGCACTTAATGACAACAGCTACACCCCTCATGGAAGTCCTGGTGTGGCACTGTGGGATAAGTACAGGACTACTAACTGCAAGGTTGGCAGTTCAAAACCACTAGCTATTCCTCAGAAAACCTATATAGGGTCACTATCAGTTGGAACTGATTCAATAGCACTGAACAACAACAACATCCTTCATGAACATAGATGCAAAAACTCTCAACAAAATTCTAGGCAACAGATTCCAACAACATATAAAATAATAATTTATCATGACCAGGTATAATAGGGTTTTGTGTCTACTTGACTAGGCCAGAATTTCCAGAGTTTTAACTGTTGAAATGTACTCATTCCCATGGTGATGAAACCTAATAAAGGCAGAGTTAACTCTATGATGAGGACTATGAGCAATCAACAGAAGGTAATGGATTACAATTGCAGAGTACCAGGTCCCTAGCAGAAGAGAAAGAGAGGCCTCTACCCAATGAATAATTTTCCCTTCCCTCCCACCCCAGGTAACCACTATAGAATGCTACTTTAAGCAGGAAAATGGTTTCTTAACTTTTTAACAACAGTGGTCTCATGTAATATTTGTCTTTGGTTAATTTCACTGTGTCTAAGGAGCTTTGGTAGCATAGTGGTTACAAATTGGGCTGCGTACTGCAAGGTCAGCAGTTC
>NW_006411405.1:10199-11025 GCF_000296735.1 Chrysochloris asiatica
TAACAACAACAACAATGATTGTGTGGGAGTCCTGGTGTGGTGCTATGGACTGGACAGCAAAGTTGTATGAACCACAAGGTCAGCGCTTCAAGCTTACCATCTGCTCCTCAGAAACCATCATACAGGGTCTCTATGGGTCAGAACTGACTCAACGGCACTTCACAACAACTGTTAACACGGGTGATGGAGAGGACAAAAGACAACAAGAGGGAGGATGGCAGAGGAAATATGAGGATAGTGGAAGACACAGGGAGGAGTGCAAGAGTTAAAGCAAATAGAGGCAAACACTGTTAACGGATGACACGTGGAAGGGATTGCAATCCTTGTAGTGACACAAAGTGCTAATTTGTTGAATGTGGGACTGATTATCTGTTTTGTAAACCTTCAATCAATTCACAATATACGTTTGTTTATTCATTCACCCTATTGCTGAGGCCCCCTTATGGGTCTACCAGGGCTACCCACTACCAGGGGCTGGACTAGCCCTCACTTATATGGAAGACTGTTATCCAAGATGTCTCCTTCCTCTCACTGACCTCAACAGTTATGGATGCTGCAAATTTATTGATAAATGCTCTCTTTGCTCAGGGTGGAGGTCATTTTCTCTGAGTTCTCTCCCCTAACTAAGCAGTAGCCTCCATGAGAAGAGAAGCATGCCTTCTAGTTCATTCATATCCCCTACCTAAGCTACAGAAATGTTGTTGAAGTGACTCCAAGCCAGTTCTGACTCAAAACACAACAGGATGAAACAGTGTCCAGTCCTATGCCAACTTCACAATCATTCCTGTGCTTGAGTTCACTGTTGCAGCCACTGGTCAGTCTGTCT
>NW_006411406.1:0-481 GCF_000296735.1 Chrysochloris asiatica
CATTGGTCTGCATACATGTTTCTCACAAGCATAATTAACACATTTGGACTGTCAGTTCTTCATGGTGTTATACATAGCTTGTCATGATCCAGTCAAAAGTTTTTCATAATTGATAAAGCACAGGTAAACATCTTTCTGGTATTCTCTGTTTTCAGCAAGATCCATCTGACATCAGCAATGATATTCCTCATTCCATTTCCTTGTCTGAATCAATATTGAAGCGCTAGTAGTTCCCTTTTGATGTACTGTTGCTGCTATTTTTAAATTATCTTCAGCATAGTTTATTTGCATGTGATATTAATGATATTTGAATATTTCTGCATTCTGTTGGGTCACCTCTCTTTGTAATGGGCACACATATGTATCAGTTTCAATCAGTCGGCTAGGTCTTTCAACTTTTTTGAATAGATGTGAGAGCTCCTTCAGCGCTACATCAGTTTGTTAAAAGATTTCAATTTGCAACCCATCAATTCTTAGAGTC
>NW_006411406.1:3516-4251 GCF_000296735.1 Chrysochloris asiatica
CATGAGTGACCCTGTTGGAATTTAAAATACCAGTGACTTGGCTTATAGCATCATAGCAACACATATCACCATAGTACAAAAAACTGACAAATAAGTGGTGGATGAACAGCATAGAACTTACAAAAGTCCAAACTACTAGAAAAAAATTAAAATGAGTAAATAAAAGCAGTAATCTTTCCAGGAACATATGCAATTTATAACTTTAAGATTCTGTTAAAACTTAGTACATTTAAAACAATAATCAGACATTCTATCAATTTTTTTTAAATCTTCTATTGGGTCTTTATATTTTACTAGTGACATATAATCATTTAAACTTCAAATTCAAGACTATCTTTTCTTAATAGATAATTCCATTACTTGAATTGCTCATAAATTATTTACTAAAATTGAATTACTTGTTAATTATAATTTTACATAATCTGGGAAAAATAGAAATACCATTTTGAAAGATTTTCCCAAGAGACATTCTCAGCAACAATGTTGCCAAGGAAACACACTGTAATTATTATATAAAAGAGGCAAAAAAACTAACAAAGTCAAACCCAGACAACAGTGAACTTGTGATAAAAAGCTGATACCTACTTTAAAAAAAAAGGCAAAACAGAAAACTTGAGTATGTCCTGTGTAGCAAACATATCATTATACATCCAAGTGTAGGTCACAAACGTTCAAATTAACACAAACTATTAAATGTGGCACAGAAGGCACTCACTTATCTCTGCCAAGAAATTT
>NW_006411406.1:6176-7607 GCF_000296735.1 Chrysochloris asiatica
ACATCTTAGCTCTTGAACCCTTTAAACAGGTCTTGTGCAGTAGATTTGCCTAAATCAATATGTTGTTTGATTTCTTAATTGCAGCTTCCATTAGTGTTGATAGTTTTAACTCAGCAAAATGAAGTCTTTGACAACTACAAGCTTTTCTCTGTTTATCTTGACGTTATTTATTGGTTCAGTTGTGAAGATTTTTGTTTTCTTTACACTGAGGAGCAACTCATACCGGAAGCTGTGGTCTTTGATCTTCATCAGTAAATATTTTAAGTCCTCTTCACTTTCAGCAAGCAAAGTTTTATCATCTGCATATTGCAGGTTGTTAATAATGAGTCTTCCTCCAATCCTGATGCCACATTTTTCTTGGATTATTTGTTGAGCATACAAATTGAATAAGAATGATGGAAGAATACAACCCTGGCATATACCTTTCTAATTTTAAACTAATCAGTGATCCCTTGTTCTGTTGAACAATTGCTTCTTGGTCTATGTGCATGTTCCTCATAGACCAAGAAGCAAGTGTTCTGGAATATTCATTCTTCACAATGTTGTCCATAGCTTATCAGGATCCACACATATCCCTTTGCATACTCAATAAAGCACAAATAAACATCTTTCTGGTATTCTCTGCTTTCAGTCAAGAGATCTATCATTCAACTTCCTCTTCTGAATCAAGGTTTAATTTCTGGAAGTTCTTTGTCAATGTATGGTTGCAGCCATTTTTGTATTAACTTTACAAAATTTTACTTGCAAGCAATGTTAATGACATTGTCTGATAATTTTTGGATTCTGTTGGGTTACCTGTCTTTGTAATGGGCACAAATATAGATCCCTTCAAGACAATTGACCAGGTAGTTGCCTTCCAAACTTCTTGGCATAGAAAAGTGAGTTCATTCTGTGCTGTACCAGTTTGTTGAAAGACTACAATTTATATTCCATCAATTCCTGGTGCCTTGTTATTTGCCAAAGACTTCAGTGTGACTTGGACTTCTTTTTTCAGTATTATTACTCTTGATCATACATGACCTCTTGAAATGATTAAACATTGACTATTTCTTTTTGTGCATTCCTTCCATCTTCTTTTGATGCTTTTCACATTATTCAGTATTTTGCCCATGGAATCCTTCAATATTTCAAGTCAAGGCTTGACCTTTTACTTCAGTTCCCTCAGCTTGAGAAATGCTGAGCATCTTTTTGCATTTGGTTCTCTACCTCCATGCCTTTGCACATTACTTTACAATATTTGACTTTGTCTTCTCAAACCACTTTTTGATATTTTTTTCCAGCTCTTTTACCTCCTCATATCTTCCATTTGTTTTAGCATCTATATTCTGGAGACCAAGTTTCAGTCTCTTCTGATATCCGTTTTGCTCTTTTCCTTCTTTCTTGTCTTCTTAATGACCTCTTGCTTTCTTCCTGTGTGATGTCATCCAACAA
>NW_006411406.1:8452-9219 GCF_000296735.1 Chrysochloris asiatica
TTTCTATCAGCAATGCCATATTTCCCAACTATTGATCCTTTCTCTTTGTTTCCAACCTGTGCATTCCAATTCCTGGATTCCAATTATCAATACATCTTGATTTCATTTTTGAAGATGTTGGTAGAATTCTTCCGTTTCATCATCACTGGGCTTTAGTGGTTCTGATGATAGTTGAATCTTAAGCATAATTAATGTAGACCCTAACTTGTGTGATTGGTGATACAATAGCTTTAAAATGAGCTTATCATTCATTGAGGTCAAAACAAAAACAAAAATGCAAATCTGTTGTTGTCAAGTTGATTCCATCTCATAATGATATTGTAGGACAGAGTAGAACTGCTCCCCATGTTTTCTAAGGTTGTAAATCTTTATAGGAGCAGAATGCTTTATCTTTTTCCCTGGGAGCAACTGCTAGGTTTGAACCACCATCCTTTCAGTTAGCAGTCCAACACTTCACCCACTTTGCCACAAGGGCTGATGCTTCATTGAAGTATTCGTTAACTATCTACTTATGTACTATTTGAGGTGATAAACCTTCATTGGTAAAGATCTTCCTGGAAAGTAAAAACTGAATAGAGAAAACATCTACTCCAGGTGTTAAAGAAAAATAAAAATTCTACCTTCTTTATACACTGTAAAACGTCACCTTGTTCTTTCTCCTCCCATGGAACAGGACTTAATATAATATAATTTCTACATAATATGCTGAGAAAAATTGTTCTAATCTAATGCTATCTTGTTGTTCAGTGTTGTCAGTTCTGACTCAC
>NW_006411406.1:9319-9867 GCF_000296735.1 Chrysochloris asiatica
AACATCATTCAAAGACATCAATTATTCTTTGGTATTCCTTACTCCATGTTCAGTTTTTGAATGTATATGAAATATTTCGGAATACCATACCTTGGGTCAGATATACTGTAATGCTCAAATTGATATCTTTCCTTTTTAAAACTTAAAAAAATATCTTTTGCTACAGATTTGCCCAATGCAATATATGAGTTTATTTTTCCACTACTGTTTTCCTAGACATTGATTGTAGTTACAAGTAAAATTAAATCCTAGACACTTCAATCCTTTCTGGAGCAAGATAGATATTTCTACCAATTGGAAACGAAACAGAAAGCCAAAATGGTAGTCAGGAGTCAAAGCAGATTTTATTTGTTCCAAATCTTGATGCAAGCAATAGAAGGAATGAAAAAAAAAAAAAAAAAAAACTTCTACTAAAATGTTTAGGTGCTTCATCCCCAGTCCTAACCATCCCCCATTTTTGAAACAGGGCTGCAAAACTATGCTTCCAAAATTAGCCAGGTGCTATTGTTCATTTAAAGGAGCTCTGGTAGCATAGTGGTTACGAATCC
>NW_006411406.1:10864-11512 GCF_000296735.1 Chrysochloris asiatica
CATGAAAGCCAAAATATGACCTTGAATATATTCCACCTGAATTTAGAGATAATCTAAAGAACAAATTTGATATATTAGACACTAAAGACTGAAGACCAGATGAGTTGTGGGATGACATCAAGAACATCATACAGGAAGAAAGCAAAAGTCTTTAAGAAGACAAGAAAGAAAGAACAGATCAAAATGCATGTCAGAAGACACTCTGAAACTTGCTCTCCAGTGTAGAGATACTAAAACAACAAAATGTGCAAAGATGTAGGCTTAGAAAACCAAAAAGGAAGAACATTCTCAGCATTTCTCAACCTGAGGGATTGAACGATTTTCTGGGTAAATTATTGATTGATGCAAAAAGCATCAAAAGAAGATGAAAGGAAAACACAGAGTCACAGTATCAAAAGGAAATGGTCAATGCTCAACCATATCAAGAGGTAGCAGATGACCAAAAGCCAATGAAAATGAAGGAATAAGTCCAAGATGCACTGAAGGAATTGAAAAAGAACAAGACACCAGGAATTCCTGGAATACAAATTGAAATATTTCAACAAAGTGAGGGAGCACTAGAGGCACTCACTCATCTATGCTAAGAAATTTTGAAGGCAACTATCTGGCCAACTGTTTGGAAGGGATACGTATTTGTGCCCATTCATA
>NW_006411407.1:0-1528 GCF_000296735.1 Chrysochloris asiatica
GGGTTTCTGGACATGTTGATTATCTTTGCTGTTTAATACAGCAAACACTAGCACATAAACCGACTGAGTTCTTGAAATGTGGTAAGTGAAACCGAGGAACTGAAAGTTAAATCTTGTCTAATTTTAAGTACTTTAAATTTAAATCCCAGTGACAATGTCATTGGACAGATACAATAGTTGACCTAATTACTCTTTAAGAAAGAAATTCATCAAAAGTAACTTCCAGAGTTGATATTTTTTCTTAAGCATTAAATTTAAATGCAAATTTAATAAACACTAGTGCTGTTATAAGAATCAGCAGTCTGAAATATGTAAGTTTGCTCTTTTATCAAAACAAAAGCTTGTTATAGAACCAGATATTTTTGCTGGATGAGCCTTATCCACCAGCCTTTTCCCCTTCCACAGCAGAGTTTTTATAAGTTAAACATTTCCAGTGGTAACATAAATAATTCCTCTCCAAAATTAACACACACTAAATTTCAAATGCAGAGACACATTCTCTGCCACTCCACCCGCCTCAAACCATCTTTCTGTCAACAAAACCTGTCTCATAGAGCTGTTCTATGAATTGATTCACTTAAGAAATGTGCTTTTTTGTTTCTTAGAATAAAACCCTACTGTGTAGAGAAATTGAAAATTTGAAAATAAATATGAACTCATGTAATTTTATTATATTTACTATCTCTTTGACAACTTGTCTTCTCCTAAAAAACAGGACTGTGTTTGGTTAATAGTCTCATCCAACAGACTTGGGTTGGATGTCTTACCCAAAAGGCTAAATATATGAAGCTCAATTGTCTTCAGTAGGAGGCATTTACCTACCACAAGGCCGCAGTTTTAACCACAGTTATTTTTGGAAACACATACATATTGGACAAGTGTATCCTCTGCCACAAGAGCTAAAGTTAGTTGCCAAAGATCCATTTACCTTCTCTGACACTCAATGGACCCCCATACCTTAAAATTATATATATATATATAAAATCTGACCACTCAGGAATCATTTCAAATGCTCAAATATTATAGTTATTTTGATAGTAAAAAAAGTGGATCTGCAAAGAAAAATGATTCATTTATGATTCTGTGACCAAAAGGCTAAGAAATTTCTTTTTGAACATATACTTATTTTTAGGAAGTCTAATTTATGCAATTTACAGTCAGCAGATCTTTTTTGTTTTGTTTTATTTATTTATTTATTTTTAACTTCCCCCTCTCCCCCAGGGTATTCCAGTCACTTATAGACTGAAGACTAGCTTACATGTTTTCTGTTGTAATGTTTCTGGCTATTCCACCCCACCCCCACCCCCAAATGTGTATTTCACAATGGTAGGCAAGGGAGACCAAGATTCAAACGACAGCCAAGCATCCTAACATTATTCCCCTCTTTTCCCCTTTCAAGCCATGCCTTAATCCCTGTATCCTGAAGCCCTGTTATTCCAAGGTTGTGCATACATCATCATATACCTCTGTCCCACCTAGCCCATGCAAGCCTGCCCACTGTTTTTCTGTCTGCCTTGTTCTTCTTTTT